>NC_041391.1:594930214-594938301 GCF_002162155.2 Triticum dicoccoides
TGACAACTCGATCTGATCATAATCTGTCAATTGGTTTCTCTCTCAAACATTGTGTCTCGGTGCCTCGCTCGGTAGCCCCCTCGATATGTAGACTTCTCGCGCGCGCACAGCTGTAGTGACGATGACGCTGAACCTAGTGTGCCTTGTTTTTACCGGCCTCATGTGATAGTTTTCACCCTGTTATCTGTTAACTAACAAGGCAACCTTTTCTTTGTTACTACTAGTGAATCTGAAATCATTCGGGGTAGACATAAAATATATCACTTCAACCCAATTATCACAGCAACTATTTTAAAAGAAATTAGCTAGCTGCCCGTGCGTTGCACGGAACATCAAGATGCATTTGTATGAGTAGTTTATCTTGTGAGAGAAAAGGCTGAATGAGGGAAGGCCTTATTTGTGAACGTGGAGAGACGTGTGGGTATATTTTTGCAAAATTGCCATAGTTTCTTTCCTGTCCGTTAGATATAAATCCAACAACCTATAATGCAGGATGGCACGCACACCATCATCACCAACTCTGTTTTCTACTCCCTCCGTCCGAAAATACTTTTCATCAAAATGGATAAAAATAGATGTATCTAAAACTAAAATACGTCTAGATACATTTTCTTTTATCCATTTTTATGACAAGTATTTCCGGACGGAGGGAGTATTTGTCTTTTTAGAGATTTCAACAAGTGACTATGATCGGACCTTACCAACATACTCAAAAAAGTAGTCCATAATTTTGATGTTACCCTCTTTTCTTGGCGGTGCAGTGCCATCTGGATACCTCATAAATAAACCAAGGACAAATCTGACCCCTTCCTGAAAAGACATATGTAGCAAAATGAGTGAATCTACACTCTAAAATATGTCTACATACACATCCGTATGTGGTAGTCCATTTGAAATCTGAAAAAGACAAATATTTAGGAACGAATGGAGTATATATAAGAGTAGACATGGAGATATATCTCCAGCATGGTCTAGAACAAAAATATGCTGGGCTGGTTAGCGCCGGATGCTCGCAACACGATGACATGAGTTCGAATTCTGTCTTTTAACTTTAGATTTTTATATTATATATTACTCTACTTATTTAATATATACTTCTTTCGCTACTGTACTGACAGTGGAACCCACAGATTACTTAGAATATTAAGGATGGACTTGTTTCTTTTTAACTTTCTGTACGAAGCTGTAGCCACCCTGCAAGTCACATGTACACTGTACATGCAATTAACTTTTTATAGAGGGACAATCATACAGGCAATTAACTCAAATGGATTGGATGTCACTCTATTATTTCCAGCATAAAGAGCATCTCCAACGGCAGTCGGCAAATTTCCTCCCGCTTCCTTCCGCGGAGGACGACATCAAACGCCAGCGGCATACATTTTTACAACTCTAACCAACCAGATGAAATTCATGCAAACACGGACTGATTTCATATAAGCATGAAGGATTTCGTATAAAAAAGCCAGATCTTCATATAAACATGATGGATTTCATTACATTTACATGAACTAAGAGGTGCCAATCCGGCTCTCTTGTATAATTAATACTCCCTCCGTCCGGAAATACTTGTCCTAGAAATGGATATATCTAGACTTATTTTAGTTCTAAATGGACGCCCGCGGATCCCTTTGTCTTCCTCATGTCCGTCAGACACTTGCGGGGTCAACGAAGGTCCTCGGAAGAGACGAAGCAGCAAAGAAACCACCTGAATCCGCAGTCGTCGCCTTGGCGGTGGCCTTCATGGGTCCCAAGTGGCGGCGGCCTCCCGTGTTCTACTTCTCCTTGATGATGGCGGCGGACACGGAGAAGCTGGCCACTGACTCGTCGCTCTCCACGCCCCCGGCTTCTGTCTCTGCCTGCATGGTGCTGCCGCAGGCACGGGAGGCGCGCCCACAGACACGGGAGGCGTGGCCACCGCAGACACTGGTGGCGCGGTACGACGCGACAGCAACAACGCCTGTACTGGCGTGCTCGCCGATGTGCCGGCATGGAGCAACTCACCACTCCTCATTGAGCTGAACTGGAGCGGCGAGTTGCTGAACCACGCGCCTGCTTGGGGTGGCAACTGGCTCCGTCGGGCCAAGCGAGGTTGGTGAAGCACCGAGCGGCCTCGCCCGTATCCGGAGGGCTTGGCGGGCCACCCAGCCGGGTAATATGCCGGAGAACGGCTCATCGGAAGCCATCGGAAGGGTGGAGAAAATGGTGAAGGAGGAGATGGGGGAGCGGCGAAGGGGTGCAATTCTTGCCCGCTGTCTGTCTGGCCTCGTGTAAATAGAGGGCGGACGGTAGGAGCTTGGCCGGCGTCTGGCCTCGTTTAAACTGAGGGCGGACGGGAGGAGCTCGGCTGGTGTTGCATTTAATTCCGGCCCGCTCATGAACGGATGTGTGGCCGGAGTAGGATTCTCGGATTGCATGTGGGTTTAACGGAGGGATTTAATGGAGGCGCCGGGCGTGCAGTGGGTGGTGCAGTACTATTCGATTTGACAACATTAATGAGCCGTCAAATCACTAAGGCCCTCGCCTCTCGTGAAACCGACCGAGCTAGACTGCCCCACCCTCTAGCCTTTTAAAAAATGTATATACTCCACTTTTGTACAGTAGTACTGTAGTATCGATGGATTGCGCCATGGAGCAAAACTTGAAATTAAAAAAAAGGTGGTACGTATAGAGAGCCCTCGTGAACTATGTGTCATGTACATGGCAATAAATAAAGTACTACATGATACTAAGGCTGGTCGTAATGGGAGTATCATAGGTAGTATCATGCATGCCAACTAAGCAATTTTGATGAGGTGTCATTGAATTAAATGAGGAAAGAGGAGCTTGAGTATCATATACTACTTTGTGTCATGCATGGCAATAAATGTAGTCCTATATGATACCAACATATGATACCATGCTTTACAGATGTAGTATCATACACTAGTATCACATGCATACAAGCCCCACATCTCTTCTTGGTTGATTCCTCTATTTATGTCAAAAAATAAGAAACAACATGAGAGTTAATGCACCACGCCTATGTGTTTACTAGTACTATTTTTGTTTTTGTAAGATGACTTAATACTCACTTACTAGTAGACGGAGGGAGTATTCGATTTGACAGCGGGCGGCGCAGTTCCCGATACGGCTTTAATGCAGACGAGGGAGGCAGTAGCGGTTCCCGATATGTTGAACGGCCAATGCATCCTCCTTCAATTAATGCATGAGGGAAGTAATGGGAGGAGGTCCGGGAAAAGAGGCTGCACGATGTGAATGCAACGCAGTTTGCCCTCATTGCCCTCATATACAGGCGCCCCTCCATTCCAATGCATCTACAACATTGTACGCACCTAGGCATTTGCCTAAGCACCTACACTAAGCGCAAAAGAGCTCGCTCTAGACCCATGGCGGCGTTGCGCGTGAGCGGCCAGCGGCTGCGCCAGATGGTCCACGACGCCGGCCTATGGCATGGTGCCAAGGATCGTCTCCAGACGGTGTTGGAGACCGGTTGGTGGATGGCCGCCGTCGACGCCAACTACGACTCTCAGTTGGACCAGATGATCGTGGCCACCAGCAACAAGTTTACCGTCCTCAAGAAGCTCGCGGACGACATCGCCGTACTCCTCCAGCCCGCGCGCCCGGGCTCCTCATTGCCTTCCACCCTAATCGGCCTCCATGGCCGGAACCTCTTTCAAGCACTAGTGGCCCTGCGACTGCCCGCCGACGCCACGAAGAATGTCCACCTGGAGGTCGTGCTTGCCACGAGGCGCCTCACCCTGCAAGAATTCGTCGACCTACACATCCACACGTACGAGCAAATCGTGCACATAGGTATCTACAAGGCCAGTGGGGATGCTACGACGTTGGCCTTCCTCAACTGGCTGGAAGCCTTGGATGCCTTTGTTGAGAAGCACCTCGACCTCGCCACAAAAGCCGCCGCTCCTTAGCCGCCGGTCAGTGGCCCGGCACACTAAGTTGAGGAGGAGGAGGTCGTACGTTCGTGGATCCATCTTTCTTCTTGCCTTCTGTAACCACCACTGCGATCGCATCATCGTGGCCTTAATTCTTATTGTGTTGTTGCATTCTCGTTCCAGTCAATACTGACTTGTGCGATCCCTTTGCTTAATTATATGCATCACTGTAACTAGTAATCCATCCGTCAATTTATAAGTTGTGCTTACCTTTTCCATCAAATTCGTGCAACGCGCGGGCATCTTGCTAGAAACACTAGAATATGTCTATATAATCTGCATGTGATAGTCCATTTGAAATCTCAAAAAAGACAAATATTTAGGTACGGAGGGAGTAATATATTAGGAGTATATCAAAACAATAGTGATTTATTCCAAGTTTGTGAACAAATACTACTATTCTACTACTTTGGATCCGTCGCAACGCACGGGCACATTGCTAGTAAAAGGAAAAGGCCTGCCGCGTTCCTGTCGCACCCCCACACGCCCGGGAATCGGGAGTACAACACGGCCCGTCCGGCACGACACATAGCTTAGGGAAGGCGTGTTGTCTGCCTAGCATTTTCACTTTCATGTGGCACCGCCGTTGAGCAAACCGACACCCCGCCCGCCACCGGGTTGGAAAATAGAAACAAGGGGAAGATCTAGTTGTAGCACGGAAGCCAAGAGATTTTGTGTCAGACTGGGCTCGTTGATAGAGTTGGAGCATTCCGTACTAGTACTACTCCTACTAGTACTACCAAGTTTGTACTCCTAATACTATATTACTAGTACTACCACTATACAACTAGTAGTAGATACGTGTACGGCACAACATCATAGGAACAAAAAAACGGGAAGATCTTGTTTTGGGTGATTTATCTTTTTTTCAATCAACGTAGTATGAATAATATGATGTGGGGGGCACCCATGAAGCTTATGTGGCTTGGTTGCATGGCTATGGAAGGTTAGAGAAAAATAAATAGATAATGTGTTTAGAGTGCACTCCACTAAATAGATATACTTTGGATCCATTGCAATGGACCGGCACATCTATATCTATACCCCCTATATAGTGTGTGAAAAAATTTGAAAGTTGGTCGTTGGATGAAGCCAATCCGACGGTACAACGATGGAAAATCCAAGCACTACTGGCCGTTGGATATCATCCACCAGATTCTGCCACATGTATAATCTAGAAGACTCCATGGTTGAACTTAATTCATGACTAACTTTGCCACAACTAAGCTTAGGCAAAGTTATTAGTTCTTCAAAATGAGAGCCACAAGTTGGCAAGCCTAAGGGAATCTTGCCACATTTTTTGTGTGTATGTCATGTGGGGCCTTAGTGTGGCTTGCCTAAGGTGTGGCTTGAACCAAACACTCACCTAAGTTAATCAAACTTGCCTAACCTTACATTCCACCAGATTTTGCCACATGTTAGAATACAGAAAACTCCACATGTACTCCCTCTGTTCCAAATTACTCGTCGCTGAAATGGATGTATCTATAACTAAAATACATCTAGATACATCCATACATGCGACAAGTAATTCGGAACGGAGGGAGTAGAAGCATAATGCACAAACCACCAGAATCTCATGCATGCAATGCACGTGTACCTTACTAGTACTAATTGGTAGTAGTAAGAAACAAATTCCAGTTTTGGCACGAGCTCGTAATGCAGGAGCACCACAAGGCCTGCCGCAGGAGTTACATTTCCCTCTCGGGGCCCACGGGACCGAACTTCAGTGGCTTAGTGCCCGGCCTATGAGTCAATGACATGCGGACCTTAAATGCGGCTGGCCCACATGTCATTCTCATGGTGGTGGCGTGGTTCGTGACTCACTCGTTCGAGATGAACCGGCCGGAGTACGGATGAAAATGTGTCACAACCGCTGGATGAAAATTTGATGGTGCGGGAGTACGGATCGGAGCACAGCAGCGGAGCAGGCAAACCGCGTCCAATCGGGTGTGTCTGTGGTAGAAAGTTGATGGTCGCCGTAGGTCAGCTGGGCCGCATGTCATACACACGAAGGGAGAGGAGCGGTGGGGCCGAGAGGGATGAGGGGCATGAACAATCCTACCATTTTGTCACTGACATGTGGGACCCATAAGCGCGGGTCCCACCTGTCAGCGAAGGAAAGGCAGGGCAAGGCAGTGCTAGCCATGTCAGAGGATCCATGTGCACGTCGGGGGACGTCGTGCCGTGGGTTGGAGCGGCGTCGTGGGAATCGTGTGTGGGTGTGGCAGTGGTAGAAACAAGAAACGTGATGGTCGGCGTGGTTCAACTTCCATGGACAAGCTGTCGTGTCTGCTGACACATGTATATCAAAACTAGAGTGTTTATATTTGAAGCACGTGAACAAGTATTATTCTACTAGTTTGGATCCATTGCAACGCACGGGCCAGCACATTGGTAGTAGTAGTGTCCATCTCTATCTCTAGAGGCCTTCCCTCGTTCATCCTGTTCTCTCACAAGATAAACTACTCATACAAATGCATCTTGATGTTCCGTGGAACGCACGAGGATGTTTCCTTGGGGGTCTCTCCAGCGCGGCGTGGCCGTAGTTGCAACTTGACGCCCCTTGAGATGCTGACGTTGAGGGGCACTCGGATTTCCTCCGATGAGCAGGTAAGATGAGTTTGATCACGTAGTAAATGCATTCTAAAGACTACTTCCGTGTCCATTTCCTAATTCTCCCCCTGCCCACTGTTTCACAGGCTAGGCTCGGTGCGAGTGGAGATTGGCTTGCATATGTACGGTAGGGTACCAACATCAATTTGCACAACATTTACAATGGTGACACCATTCCCGTAGAACCTTTGTCCAACATTGGGATCAGCCATGCAACGGGCCACCGCATGAATTGGTACGATGGAACCACTGTGAGATTGAATAAAAGATAGCACGAACCTTGCACATGGCGGTCAAAGGTGGACCATGTTGTATGCAGCCTATTTGTTGCCGTACGAGTAGGAAGACGTTGTGCTCCTTTCTAACTGCATCTTCGCGGTGACTTACCAGGGGACTTATTTTGTATGGGCCACATCCTACGATATACTCCCTCTCTCCCAGTTTATTTGTTTTGAATATTTTCGTTTTATAAGTTTCAAATTCAAATTTAGAGCTCCCCATCACATGTTGAGATTACAATGTCCATTAAATCGTTTCGTGCATGTGTAGTAAAGAAACAAATCTCGAGTTTGGCACGAGTTCGTGCTGCGGGAGCACCACAAGCCCTGGTGCAGGAGTTACATTTATCTCTCAGGGTCGTCGGGACTGAGCTTCAGCGCCTTACTACACCTACCTTTGAGTCAATAACATGTGGACCCGATAGGTGACTGGTCCACATGTAATGCTCCCGAAGGCAGAGGGGCAGTGGGGCCAAGAGGGGTGAGCCACAGGTCGGGGGGCGTGTGGTTTCATGGGTTCGAGCAGCGTCGTGGGAATTGTGGGTGGCTGTGGTAGAAACTTGATGATCGCCGCATTTTAGGTGGCCCACATGTCATGCACACAAAGGCAGAGGGGCGGTGCGACCGAGAGGGGTGAGGCGCACGTCGGGGGGCGTGGTGCCGTGGGTTGGAGAGGCGTCGTGGGAATCGCGAGATAAAACGTGATGGTCGCCATAGTTGAACTTCCAAGGACAAGCCGTCATGTCTACGAACACATGCAGTGCATACAGATCACTAGAAGGAGTAGCAGAGAAAGCTATATATGCAGATAAATAGTTCATTATAGTCAAGCGGACCCACGCTACTATTCTGTTCCAAAGACATGCACACCATCGAAATAGTCCATCTATATCAATATACACCGAGAGGGAATAAATTTTTTTACAAGAGAGGAAATAGTTCATCCATCCATAATGCCCTCCTGCTAGTGCAGCGTCTTCTTCTTCTTCTTCTTCTTCTTCTTCTTCTTCTTCTTCTTCTTCTTCTTCTTCTTCTTCTTCTTCTTCTTCTTCTTCTTCTTCTTCTTCTTCTTCTTCTTCTTCTTCTTCTTCTTCTTCTTCTTCTTCTTCTTCTTCTTCTTCTTCTTCTTCTTCTTCTTCTTCTTCTTCTTCTTCTTCTTCTTCTTCTTCTTCTTCTTCTTCTTCTTCTTCTTCTTCTTCTTCTTCTTCTTCTTCTTCTTCTTCTTCTTCTTCTTCTT
>NC_041391.1:594960724-594969975 GCF_002162155.2 Triticum dicoccoides
TTCTTCTTCTTCTTCTTCTTCTTAATGCCACTGTCTCGTCGCCCTTCTGAAGATTTGTACCGAGCACAAAATTTCCTACGTCGAATAGGGATGGTGTCTGTTTAGCACAATCTTCTACAGGAATTTTGATTCTGGTTTGTAGGTCAGCGATGCTTTTCAAATCAAGGTTGTACGGCTCCAGCTTCTGTTTGTCCCATTCGATGGCTGCCCCACAGAAGTATACGTCCTCCCGAGACAAGAAATCGTGAAGCTCACCTGGTATGGAGGGCGAGTGTATGATGTGGTACACCAAAACATCATCTTCAAGGCACAGCTGAAGGACGATGGTGTGCTGGATCTTCCCAGGGGCACGCTCCATGTACTCTGCGTCGAGACTGATGACACTCGTCTCTACCTTTTCGAGGGAGTTGGATACATTGTTGATCCACTGCCGAACAACCCTTGGGTTGACGGGGACGGTGGCAACTATGCGCATCGAGCCTTCGACGAGGACATGTTGGACGCTAAAAACATGCATCTCGATCTCTTTCGCCATTTGGAACCGCTGGAACGGAGGGCTATGGTTTGGAAAATTACGATTAGATGGCTAGTCTAACTGAAGTAGTAGATGATTATTTAAAGAGGTTAAAACAATGTGAACGCAGTGGGGTTTGGATGCAAATGAAGATGAAGGGGAGGTGAAGAAGCCGAGGCGAATCGGTTCCCGATGGAGAAGTAAATGGGAGAAGTGGCGTGCATGCAGTTGATTAGATGGCTAGGTAGACTAAACGAAAAGGCTATGCGGGTAGACTGAGGAGTCGTACCTGTTCGTGTACGTGCCCATCCTTCCTGATAGGTGGGACCTATGCAAATAGATAAAAAATGTGTTGTAGATTTTTTTTGAGCGCGTGAGTGGGAGACACAATATTCTCTGGTTAAGGAATACTCCCTCCGTTTAGGTGAGTATAAGTCACCTTATGAAAATTAGGTTTTCCCAAAACCTTTAGGCATGGAGCATTAACTTCCTGCTCGATCCCCTCCCAGCCTCGTTAGCCAGCGTTCTCTTCCTCTGCTGCCGCGTTCTACCTTTCCATTTTTCCTCTTCTCAAGTGTGGAACGATCTGCATGCCGTCCTTGATGCACCAGAACGACCACTGCATGCATCACGGTAGGGCGTTGATTGGGCATGCACGAGAATTTGGTTCTGCTCGCAATATGGATGATACCTGAACGATGAAGTGAACAGGCATGCTAGCACGAGAGACCTATTTCCGCTATACAATACTGGAGTACTCATGTTCCTACTACTACTAGTAGTAGTAGTAGTACAACTGTGGTACACTTGATGGTCAAAATACTATTCATCCGGTCCCCATAGTGAAGTGACAACACCCTGCGCCTGACACTAGTCCAGGCGAGGCGGCGTGTTCGGGTTACCAAAGTCAGCCTCACCCTGTGCACTGTGCAGTCTGTCACCGCTATTGTACAGCACATTGGCGCCTCGCCTCGTCTCCCTCTCCGCTCCCATACCACCACTCCATCTCCATCTCCTTCTCCGTCTCCGTCTCTGTCTCCATCTCACTGTGCCCCCGTGTACCGTCGCCTCACTCGCCTCTCCCAGTACCACTATTCCCTCACTAGCCGCTCCAGCACCGACATCCTTCTCCCCCGTAAATCAAGCCCCCTTCCAAACTCCACCATGGCCGAACGCGAACCACGCAGCATCCATATGAGCCGCGATTGGAGCAATCTCCCCAATGACATCCTCGACCTCTGTTGTTCGTGTATGGATATGTTGACCGCCCTGCGACTGGCTGCATGCTCGAGGGACATGCACACGACCATCGTCGAAGTGAGGCCTAAGCTTTTCAAGACAACCTGCTTGCTGCTATCTGGTCTTGCGAGATCGGCTCACCATGATACGAAGGCATGCATGATGCCCCTCGACTTCAATCCGATCTCCATTAGCCAAAACTTCTTTGCAGGTATGTAGTGTGTCATTGTACATCATTTCCCTCGACATTGATCCGATCACCATCGCCCGAAACTTCTTGGCAGGTATGTACTGGGTCGGCATGAACTCCCACTGGATGGCTGCCTTCAGAGAACACGGTAAAAAGTTGGCGCTCATGAACTTCCATGAGATTATCCTTCCTCCGTTGGATTATATAGAGTATTACCATCGCGGTCCAAGTCATCTTGATTACTACGTCAGTTGGACGGATCTTGTTTTGCAGAAGATTGTAATCTGCCAACTACCCACACGACATGCAAATTACGCAGACTTCAAGCTAATTGCCTTGTTCAACCGCGGACTCGCCTATCTTTATGCCGGTGCCTTTTTTAGCTGGAGACAACTCGGCTCGTAGTGGATCATCGTCAAAGCTGATACACACTTCTGTGATGCTATTGAACACAACGGCATCATCTACGTGATCGACAAAGCAGATGGCACCACGTATTGCTGGGACGGCGCGTGTAAGTTGTTTCCGTCTCATGTTAATGATGACGCCAAGACACTGTTTGAACTTTTTTTGATGATTGGCATATCCCTGTTTGAGCAGAATTGAGTAGAACTATGGCAATATATTAGAGACGCCGTAAATCAGCTATATTTGGAATGAGTTAATTCATGCGATTGTGACCATGTCATTACGGCCAATTTGTACCCTGAATAATCAAACGGTTAAGAATATATGGATATTATTCTTATTTTACAGTAATCTATATACTACTACTAAATATGAGTGTGTATCAATGGCCATGTTAGTTTCCTCATTTTCATGATGTAGAAACATGCACCACACTGTTGGTTTCATCTAACCATACATTAGGGAAGTAAATGTGCATATGGAGAACTCTATATTTGGAAGTAGTAAAATCTTGCAATGCTTACCATGTGTACATACCTATATTCGCCCTTCAGCAATCAATGGCTAGAATAATATCCTCACAAAAAAATTGCCCACAGAACACGAGTATATAACAATGCATGTTCTGTTAGTTACCTTGAAGAATTTGTTTGTGAGGACAAAACATGTTTACATAACATGCATGACATGGTAGTTTCCTATGAAGAATCGATTGCGAGATAACATGAGTATAACCATGCATGGCACTTCTATATTTTCGAACCCAGTATACATTTCCCTGTATTTTCCTCCCAGTTCCAACAGGGACATATCAATGCTGTTTCTTACATTATCCTACTCATACTCTGAACAATGCTGATCTTACATTAACAACGCATGTCCTTTTTGATATGATGTAGTGTCCCTACAGTTACTGCCCTTTGTAATTACACCACCTTTGCCAAAAATAGGGAAGCACAACTGGTTCCTCGCTCGATCAGACGACGGCAAAAGACTGATGATCATTCGGACACATGAGCCGGAAAAGTTATATTTCAAAAACCCCACTGTATACAAGCACCGTGTAATACATGAGTATCCGGACAGTGGTTGTTACGTCTATGAGCAGGATACCAGCTTGTTGGGGCCTTTAGGATTTTTTTAGTTGGAGGCGGGTAAACAGCCTTGGTTCACACTCCCTGTTTCTCAGACTCAATTATCCGATTAACCAGGAGATCACCATTGGCAAGGACCTTGATGGCAGAGAGGCTCTGTTTGCTATGGAAAACTGTGTCTACAAGGTGAGCCCTAGGAGTTTGGGAGCAAACTCCCCTGATTGTCAACGATACAGCCTGCAGCCAAAAGAAGATGAGAATGACAAAGGCATCCGGATTAACATTGATCTTTGGATGTCTCAATTACGACAGGCAGTGATGTGGTTCAAGCCTTCAGGTTGATAGGTAACTGGGTTGTTGCATCGAAAGGGTGGAGTACTGGTGTCTCCGGATCACTGGTCGCTGAAGCGGGTCTGCAAATTATGATGGTGTTGGATCATCTCTTCGAATGACTTTGTTGTCTTTGCTGCTGGTTCTGGATGGGTAGTTCTTTCTTTTGTTATGCATATTCCTTGTCATTTGGTCATCCTCGTCTATGTCACTCTTTCTATGTAATAGTTGCTTCCGTTTAGAATGTCATTCTCGTCTGGATCACGAGAGTCTAAGCGCTGCATATGGGTACGTTTTGGTGGTGTAGCAAGACTTCTTATGAACTATCATGTCTTGTTGTTTATGTCAGTAGTAGTCACTAGTCAGTGTTTGAATGTTGTATATATCGTTGTTTCAAACTGTTTATTGCCTCGAACTACTGGTGGGCTAAATGAGGGCATCACCATTCTCCAGTGTTCAGAGTATATCTCCTTTTTTCAAGTTATATAATTTGAGCTCACTGCCTTTTCGATGATGTACACTTGCTTGGTCCAGTGAGGTGTTGTTGAGTATGGGCCGAGTAGTAACGCAATGCCAAACAGGTCAATTATGACTCTCGGGCCGGGCTCTCAAAAGATTCTGAAAAAAAGGTTGGGCATATTGGCGCCACCGGTGTTTTCGTGCGCTTGCATGCCGAGAGCATATTGGCGCGTGCTCGAAATTCATGCTACCTTTTCATCCCCTGTCTCCCGCCCCTCCCCCACCTCTGGAATCTCGATTCCTACTCTAGTTCCCCCAAATCCCCCTCCTGTACTCCCTGTACTCAAGCGCACTATCAAGTCGCCGGTCAACACGGATCTCCGAGCCAGAGATCCTGAGGTCCGTCCTGCCTTCGGTCGCTGTGTGTTGTCGCTCAATAGTGGCATGGCGGCGCTTGACGACCAGTTTGCCGGCAAAGTGCTGATGGTACCATCAATGGCGACCGGTCTCCCGTCTCGCCAGACGACCTTGTCAAAGCTCTTGGCATTGCGCACGGCATCCAAGTAAGTGACTTGCTCATTGAAGTCTGTCCGCCACCAGCTGATTTCTTCGTCAGGTTCCGGACAACTTTCGACTGCATTCGTGTGTTTGAATCTTCCCGGCGTTTGTTCTGCGATGGCGCGCTGGTGAGCTTTGATCGGTGGCACCCAGGATGGGGCTTGGTGCCCTCTGAGCTTGAGTTTTTAACAAAGCTTACCTTCCACGACATGCCTCGACGTGCTTGGAATAGCGAATCCATGAACGAGCTTCTCAACGACCTTGGAGGTGAGCTCATAAGTATGTTTGTTCCTCTAGACAGCTGGGCTCTGACTGTTATGGCATGGATGAAGAAGCCATCCACCATACCGAAGGTGATTGGTGTTGAGATACCGGTGCAGGAACCGGGGTTGTACTATTCATCGCCACCAAGGCCGCCGCGGACCACGTTAGGGATGTACCTGTATCGAGTGTTCGTGCATGTCGAAGAAGTGGTCAATCCATCAATCGAAGTCCTGCCGCCGCCACTGGTGCCAGGGTCCGTCGACGACGTCCATTACAGGAGTCGACGTCAGACTTTCGCTGTGTTGCTCGGAACGATGGATGGCACAGGGCCTACTCCATCGCGCGGCGGAGGCCACTGCTTCTTTGGGAGAAGAGGCAGGGCTGGCTGCCTGGATGTGCTCTAATTTGAGGTAACAACTGAATCTTGTCAGATAGTACTAGTTAAATCCGAGCTATGGGTTTGAAGCACTGATATGCCAGTACATTTGATTGTGACATGTTCTAATTTTGTACCTGAACTTTTTTTAGAAAGGGATGTACGTCAACTTAATGTGCTAGCAGAACTTATTGTGTTGTCTGTATATTTTCTTTGCACAACATTCAAGATATTTCCCCGTCATTTATAAAGACGATGAACCATTATGTACGACTTCATTGGTTTCAACATAGCCCTTCCCGTAGCGATCCACTGCTTCCATCTTGATTGTGTCGCCTGCGTGAAATATTTGTATGCAAGTTCAGTGTGCTATGATGTTCTATATGATTGTGTCAACTATATAAGTTTTTACTGAGCATCAGCAATGCATATGGCTGAAAGATGTATTTACGAGCATCGACCGATGGGTCACACACACACACACACGCACAAGTGGGACCCGTTGAATTATTTATTTGCTCGTGACAGCTTTTAATTAGGTTCCACTGTAATCTAACTTTTTTCTTAAGTTATTAATTGAGCTCAGTGACTTCAAAAAGTTGTACAGAAGCCTTGTTTGGGCCTTTCCGGCGTCGCTGAATGTGGGCGGAGTAACGATGTTAGGTTGTACTATACTACACAAGCCTTTTTTTTCAACATCAGCAATGCAACTGGGCCAACAGTTGTACACAATATCCGGGTCAACTTGTTATCCGCCCCGCTGGGATGCAAAGTTTCCTAGGAGGTATGCATTAGGCTTAACAAGAAAATGGACTTTAAAAAATAATAAATGGGATGTAATTATAATAACTGGGCAAGTACAATGCACCAAACACGTAATTAGTTTGAAAAATATATTATTTTTGGAATTTGGAAATTTTAATTTCATTACTTGTTGCGTGCGCAATATTTCGTTGGATTTTAACGTGATACAACTTTATTTTGAAATTATATTTAACCTGACTAGAAATTTTGGATAAAAATATTTTGGATCCCAACAAAATGTGGGATTTTTTTTTTGAATTCTGTTTTGAGCGGTTGTTTGAAATTATTAATCGTTGTCCTAGCTAGAAGTTGGGTTGTACTTTTAACAAACTGTAAATGGGCTGTAGTAAATTCCATTAGAATTAAAAAATGGGTTGTACATTCTTACAAATCGCAAATGGGCTATATGTTCTCTACCAAATCCGAGCTGTGGGCCTACTAAGTTGACGCGTACCAAGGGCTTTGTCAACCTAGTCAATATAAACGATTCTAGCTGCAGTGATCGTACGATGTCCATCCAACGACCGTAGTGCTTCTTCAACCCCTGGTCTTCTTGCTCCGGTCGCCCAAAGCAGCGTCGGTCGTGTCGCGTGCTCCTGCCTCCCGTGGCCGGCTGTGATGCCGCGGAGGCCTCACCGCTCCGTACTACTCCCACCGCTGGCTAGGCCATCCCTCTACTCACCCACACCCCCGGTTATTCTGCGGCGACGGCAGCCTCACACCGTAGTCGAACCAGTGAACCCTCGTACTCCTTTCCGTGCAGGCTACCACTGCTGCGTCTTCCCCGGATCCGTGTCGTCCCCTTCCTAGGCCTCGCCGTCGTCCAGACCACCGCCCTGGTGCTCTCGGCGCGGCGTGGTTAACGTGGTCAACAACCGACTTCCATCGGAAGAGTACTGTACGTGGAGAGGCTGATAGCTGGGTCCAGGCGGCCGCAAGGAAGTGCCTCCTTATTACGCGCAAAATAATTATTCCTCCACCTGACAGCAGGGACCCACCGGACGGGCCACCTTATTTCGCAAAAAAAATGTTTCCCCCTGACTACTGGGACCCACCGGACGGGCCAGCGTATTTCGCAAAAAAACGTTCCCCGCGTTGTCAGCTCGGACCCGCCAGAAGTGCGACCTTATTACGCACAAAAAAATGAATACTCCCCCTGCTAGCTGGGACCCACCATGGTGTGAGGCTGACTTGTGGGCCTACTAAGTTGACTGGGATGGGGGCCTTTGTCAACTTTAGTCCATATGAAGGATTCTAGCTCAAGTGACCATACGATGTCCATCCAACGGCCATAGTGCTTCTTCAACCTCTGGTCTTCTTGCTCCAGCCGCCAAAAGCAGCGCCGGTTGTGCCGCATGCTCCTGCCTCCCGTGCCCAGCTGTGCTGCCGTGGAGGCCTCACCGCCCCCTACTATTCCCACCGCTGGCCAGGCCCTGCGGCGACGGCAGCCTCACACCGCAGCCGAACCAGTGAACCCTCGTACACCTCTCCGCGCGGGCTTCCGCTGCCGCGTCTTCCCCGGCTCCCCATCGTCCCCTTCCTAGGCCTCGCCATCGTCCACTGCCCTGGTGCTCCCGGCACGGCGTGGTCAACATGGTCAACGTGGTCAAGGAACGACTTCCATCAAACGTGGACTGTACGTGGAGAGGCTGACAGCTGGGTCCACGGCCGCTGCAAGGAAGTGCCTCCTTATTACGCGAAAAATAATGATTCCTCCACCTGACAGCTGGGACCCACCGGATGGGCCACTGTATTTCATGAAAAAATGTTTCCCCCTGACTGCTGGGACCCACCAACTACATCTTCGCACGCAAGGAAGTGCGTCCGGGCAAAAAAAACAAAATGATTCGCCCCCCTGACTGCTGGGACCCACCAGCGACACCTTCGCACGCAAGGAAGTGCGTCCGGGCCAAAAAAACGATTTGCCCCTGACTGCTGGGACCCACCAGCTACATCTTCGCACGCAAGGAAGTGCGTCCGGGCAAAAAAAAACGATCTACCCCCCTGACTGCTGGGACCCACCAGCTACATCTTCGCAGGCAAGGAAGTGCCTGACAGTCAGGACCCACCTGGTCGAAGCGTACGTAGCGTTGTCATTCTGGTCGCGAACGTGTACGTACATACTGGTCGATGTAGAGCCGAGCACGTGTCGTAGTAGAGGCGCGCACGTGTCGTAGTAGAGGCGCGCACATAGCATGTACACGTACATACAGTGGTGAGGGTGCAAGAAAGAAAATACGGCCACATACGTACATACGGGCAGGGTCTCGAACGCCTATTCGTGCATACATACATGGCTAGGTCGGAACGGAGAAATAGCGTTGTCGTCGTGTTCATGGGGAGCCAACCGGCTGGGTTGGAATGGAATGCATGGTCGTGTTCATTGGGAGGGCTTGGACAGAATAGGCGATGGAAACGAGGCCTGGTGTACCGTAAAACGGAGGAAACGGACCTCCTATGTTCGGAACGGGGTCCTGTTGATCGGGAGGGGTGTGGCATACCGCAAAATGGAGGAAACGGACCTCCTACGGTCGAAACGGGGGTCCTGTTGATCGGGAGGGGTGTGGCGTACCGCAAAACGGAGGAAACGGACCTCCTACGGTCGAAACGGGGGTCTTGTTGATCGGGAGGGGTGTGGCGTACCGCAATATGGAGGAAACGGACCTCCTACAGTCGAAACGGGGGGCCTGTTCATCGGGAGGGGTGTGGCGTACCGCAAAACGGGACTCCATGGGATATTGTTCATCTCCACCGTCGACCTCCTCCAGCCTCCACGGGCTACCGTCGACCTCCTCCAGCCTCCACGGGTCCTGTTCATCCAGCCTCCATCGCGCGCTACTCCACCAGCTAAGGTTCAACCACCCCTCCACCATCTACTGTTCATCCAGCCCTCCACCTTCTACTATTCATCCAGCCCTCCACACCACGGGGTCCTATTCAACCACCCCTCCACGGGCACCCCTCCACCGTCTATTGTTCATCCAACCCTCCACACCACGGGGGTCCTGTTCATCC
>NC_041391.1:594970192-595094490 GCF_002162155.2 Triticum dicoccoides
ACGCACAATGCTCACTGTTCATCCAATCGATCGGCTTTAGTTAGCAGCAGTACCGAAGGAATCGCTCCATCGGGTTTAGTTAACAGCCATCGATCAATCTCTCGGGTTCAGTAACGCCTAGCCTGCAGTGCAATCGCTCAGGTTCAGTTAGAGCCCAACGCCTCGCTCGGGTTCAGTTAGAGCCAACGCCTCGCACACACACGTGTACGTGTACGAGAGAAACGCGCATCGCTCGGCCCCCGACCTCCCACCGTAACCGGCAACTCCCCGAAATTTTCCTCCCCCTCGCTTCTACCACGGTTTTTTCCGTCATGGATGGCCCAAAGAATGTCATGCAGTTGCGTCTCCGGCCCGCCCAGGACGAAAATCCCATTTTCTGTCATGATTTTTTGTCATAGAAGTAGGAGCCTACCACATCTATGATGATACCGGGTTTTGTCACAATTATCGTCATAGAAGTGTCATATGTATGACAGAAAAAAATTCGTTCGGCCCAAAATGTCACAGATGTGTCTTTTTTTTGTAGAGCCTCTTCCCGAAGGCTTGCCGAATCCTGTATTAACCAGGATGCTTAAACGCGCACCATATCACGTACCGTCGGGGAAGGATGAAGGGAAGAGCAGAGAAGTTAAAAGCGAGCTTCATACATCACACATTCAAACTGGGCGAATTGATGTCTCGACAAAGGAGGATAATCGAGGAGGTGAATCTAACGTTCCCTCCCCCCGCGGGAGAAAAAGGGTCGCTTCCAAAGACTTGGAAACGGAGGTGCCCAAACAAGGGAAGAAACCATTTTCAGGGAGTACTGCCCCAATGGGCGTCCTCACCGCACAACGCCCACAAACGGGCCAGCCCTCCACCGTGCTGTAAGTGAAAAAGGACTATGATAAAACATGTCCTGATTTATCTCTAAGAATAATAACCGAGATTTATCTCTTGTAGTCCGGCTCGTAGCCCTTCTCCATAGAGTTCGTCTTTGGGGGATCTTCTTCCGGAGATGATGGAGAGTGAAACTCCACCTGCCTCCCCGCCCCATGGGGCGGGCGACCCCGAGGTGTCGCCACGGAGGATCTCTCCCGGCCCGTCAAGGCCAGAAGTTAACATTTCGTCCGCCTGAAGCCCGGAGTGTTTGGCTCCCAAGGAGGGTAGTAGGAAGAGTCCGAGTCGGTCCGGCAATCAGCCGGACACGCTGACGGACCTTCCGGAGCAAGCGACTATATCTGAGGCGCACTATGCTTTAATGAGTATGGTGTCTGAGAGAATTTCATCCGCCAAAAGTGGGTTGAATGAAGCTTTTACAAGCTTGCTCAGAGGCTTTGAGGTACGCAAAGAAATATGTAAACTTTCAGTTGTACCGCACACGCTAGGTGTGCTCTGTGTAGATAGTAGCCCCTGAGACTCTGGTTGCCAGCCCGAGGCGGCAAACGGAGGATCATACTCCCGAGAAATGATCACACTGCGTTATGTGCAGACGGTAAGCGTCCGGAGGTTGACCGTACTACTAAGTTTGTTGAACTAAGGCGACAGCTTGATGTGGCGGGTGCCGACATCGTGCTTGTGAACAAGCAGCTTGACGAGGCACATGGTATGTGTTGCTTATCTTTTCTTGTCAGCTAATATTTAGGAGGAGCATGATGCTAGTATCTTATAATATGTTGTGGCTGCAGATGGAGCTGCTCCCGTGGAGGCCCTTCGGGCGGAACTTGCCCTAGACAAGGAACAAGCCAGGAGAAGTGATGCGGCTGCCCTAAAGGCGGCCGAAGATTAAAGAGCCGAACAGGTTGCTCATCGCCAGAGCGAAGATAAACTAGCCAAGATGGTTGTTGAGCTGAGAGATGCCGCCGACCGATATGAGCTCCTTGAAAAGGAGAGCCAAGCGAAAGCGGCTGACCTGAAGAAGGCCTTGGGGGCAGCCAAGGAAACACGCTCTGAAATCAGAGGTGCATGGGAGGAGCTTCGACAAGCCAGAGATATCATGGCTGGGAAGCTCTTTTTGTTGCGGATGAAGTTCGGAGATCCAAAGTATGCTCCTCTAGATCAGTTATGGTGTGTTGCAGACGCGTATGCGGATCTGGCCAAAAGTACTGCCGATGCGACTGAGTTTTTCAAAGATCAGAAAGATCATGAGGTAGAAAGGTTATTCTGGTCGCAGTTCAGTTCCCCCACGCATCCGCTGCCGATGAATGAAAGGACGGCCGCATGGGTCGAGCTCCATAGGTTGTCTGGACTTGCCATGAGGTCTGTCGTAGACCATCTATGGCCAAGGGGACCAAGGTCGGACAATTATTTTGGTTTAGTGCAACAATTCCTTGGTGCTGCGTCGCGTATCGACGTTGTGAAGAGGTCGGCGTGCATAGAGGGTGCGCGGATGGTTCTAGCCCGTGTTAAAACATATTGGACGGATATGGAGGCCACCGGTATTGCAACCCGGGGTCCCGCGGGAGGCCAAGACCCGGCCGAGCACTATTTTGAGCAAGTCCTAGAAGACGCCCGTTTAATAGAGGCTCAGTGCTCGAAGAGTATTATGTTCGAGTGACATATATCTCAATTGTAAAAACAATGTTATTTTGATTATAGGCTGTTTTTATACTTTTGCCCAAGAGTATTGTAGTGCCTCCTGTGCGGCCGTTTGTGTATGTATATAACCTGAAAGTTTGCAGTCGTCGGCTTCAGCCCCCACGCATACAATGCGGGGGTGTTCGAAAAAGGCACGTAATCACACTTGACCCAACGTCTTGGTACATTAAGGAGGTGATCACATGTTGAACTAGGCAATCAGACTATATTGCTTTAACACTTTCACTTAGCCATAGGAGTTTGACAGTGGGGCTACTATATAGCCCCTGGTACTTCTGTATTCAGCCGAATCCGGTGTGCGTACGTACATGACCAGGAAACTAGTCCTTCGTTAATGTGGAGGAATCCTGAAGATTCCGCTAAGTCATCGAGTGGTTGACCAGTCTCTCGCTGTATCATGACAGTCAGTTTTCGGCTTTCTCTACTAAGGTGCTCGTCTGGAATAACCAGGGCACAATCGCAGTAGTTCTCCTTTGGCCACCTTAGCCGGTAAAACGGAACGTAAGGTAGCAAACCCAAGAGCCGGGCAAACCCAACATTTGACCAAAGACATGATTCAGAGCTGATGCATATAAGGCCAAACTCGCGACGCCGAACACTCCCAAAGGTATTTGGACTTTGTAACATATACTGGGGTGAGTAACTCCCTCGATAATGAACCCGAATTACCGGGTACGCGCATTAATCTGACGTGGCGAAATGCCAATAACGCCAGTATCCCTTGTGGGTGTATTGAGTACCCGGGGGATATCAAACAACAAGAGACATTAAAGAAGGTTTACTCAAGGGCTTAATCTAAAGAGAAACCTTGGAGAGGGGCCCTGCTGCACGTCTGCGCCTTTGTTTCCGTTGTGCCGTACCGGGAAGGGTGTAGCACGATGATCATCTGTAAAAAAAAGGATAACTCGGGTAAAAGAGTCTAGGGTAATCGTGCAAGAAGTTGGTTATTCTCAATGAATCATGAAAATGCAATATATTTTTATATTAATAGGGTCAAGCCGAACTGTGGGCTTTGTTACATGCTTACAGCCCCTAGCATCGCCTATGGGGGTATATCTATAGACCCCAGCTTAGGTTTATCTGTGCTATTACCACCGACGGTGCGCCGAACTCGTCTAACCGTGTCTGCGGTCTTGACGACCGATCATGTATTCTGGTTGAAGAGGCCGCTTATTGTTTGGCTGCTAGAGTCGCCACATATTCTGAACATTCTGTGTTTCCGCTAACTATGATGACGCCACGTGGGCCGGGCATCCTGAGTTTAAGGTAGGCATAGTGTGGCACAACGTTGAAGTGAGCGAAGGCCACTCTTCCGAGTAGCGCATGATAGCCGCTTCGGAATGGAGCGATGTCGAAGATTAATTCTTCGCTTCTGAAGTTGTCGGGAGAACCGAATATATCCTCTAATACGAGAGAGCCCGTTCAGCAGGCCCCAATGCCTGGTATTACTCCTTTAAAGGTAGTGTTGCTTTTGTTGATTCTTGATGGGTCTATCCCCATCTTGCAGATAGTATCCTGATATATCAGATTAAGACTACTGCCTCCGTCCATAAGGACTCATGTCAGATGGTATCCATCAATTATTGGGTCGAGAACCAAGGCAGCCGATCCTCCATGTCGGATACTTATTGGATGATCCCTGCGATCAAAAGTGATCGGGCAGGCCGACCAAGGGTTGAATTTGGGGCGACGGGCTCTACAGCATATACGTCTCTGAGTGCGTGTTTGCGCCTTCTCTTCAGTATATGAGTTGCGTAGATCACATTCACTGTTTTGACTTCTGGTGGGAATTTTTTCTGTCCCCCAGTGTTCGGCTGGCAAGGCTCATCCTCGTCTTCACTTGGCGTCTCCCTTCCTTTGTGTTCGGCGTTTATCTTGTCGTCCTGCTTGAAGACCCAACATTCTCTGTGGGTGTGGTTTGCAGGTTTTTCGGGGGTGCCATGAATTTGACATAATCTGTCTAGAACCTTATTTAGGCTGGACGGTCCATCCCCTCTGCCTTTAAATGGTTTTTTCCGTTGATCGGGTCGAGAGCCCCTAAATCTGGCATTGACCGCCGTGTTGTCCGGACTCTCTTCCTTGTTTTGATGCTTGTTTTTATTGCATCGTGGCTTCCCGTTGCCATCCCTAATTTCAGATGTGCCTGGGTCGCTGGTGCCTCTACGGGCCAACCAGCTATCCTCACCCGTGCAACAGCGGGTCATAAGGCTTGTTAGGGCCGCCATTGTCCTCGGCTTTTCTTGGCTGAGGTGTCTGGCGAGCCATTCGTCTCGGATACTGTGCTTGAAGGCCGCTAAGGCTTCGGCATCCGGACAATCAACAATTTGATTCTTCTTAGTGAGAAATCTGTTCCAAAGCTTACATGCTGACTCTCTGGGCTGTTATATTATGTGACTTAAATCATCTGCATCTGGGGGTCGGACATAGGTCCCTTGAAAATTGGCCCTGAAAGCATCCTCAAGTTCCTCCCAACTTCCAATTGAGTTTTCGGGGAGGCTCTTCAACTAGTGTCGAGCTCGTCCTTTCAACTCGAGGGGCAGATATTTAATGGCGTGGAGATCGTCTCTGCGAGTCATGTGGATATGAAGGATAAAGTCCTCAATCCAGACCCCAGGGTCTGTCATTCCGTTGTATGCCTCCATATTTACGGGTTTGAATCCCTGTGGAAATTCATGATCCAACACTTCATCGGTGAAGCACAGGGGGTGTGCAGCGCCCGTGTAATTGGATGTGTCATGGCATGTTGTGTACGGTTGTTGTGTTCGGGGTTGATTCCGAACTGGTATTCGATCAATATGATCATTTTGGTGGCTATGATCTTGCGCCGGAGCACGTCCTCTAGATCCATAGATGGACCTGGTCGCACCAGCCTTTTTGTCCAGGAGCTCACGTAAATCATGTGCTGGCTTGTGTGTGGCGTCAGTAGCTGCTCTATCGCGGCCACGAGGTGGTCGGTCCGACTGATCGGTCGTATTATTCTTCGGCGGGATGGGCTCTATGGCCTCGTCGTCGAATTCGGGCAGTAGCTTGCGCTTTGGGTAGCTCTTTGTGTGGCGATCGTCGCCAAATTTTTCTTTAGTGTCTAGCACTTTGTTCCATCTACGGTTGAGTGTATCCTGCGCGGCCTTAAGCTTTTGCTTCTGCTTCTTCAGGCTCCTCATGGTGGCCATAAGCCTTCTATGGATGTTCTCTTGTTCCAAATGTTTTTTCGGGATGAATGCGTCGTCGTCCGGACTGTCCCCCTCTCTGGAGGCAGGTTGATGAGTTTTACCCGCGGGGTCGTCGTGATCGGGCGTCTGCTCCGGATTATATTTGGCGTGCCCTGGCTCATCCTGCTCCATCGCTGGGTCCATGGGGTTGTCGCTTCCTTTGGGGTCGACCGGGGTGTCAATTTTTCTTGCGCCATCGTTGCTATTTTTACTGTGGCTGGACTTAGAATGGCGCCTGCACCGTCGCTTTGGTTTCTGCCCGGGGGGATTATCCTCTGTGGCGTCCTTTTTGTCGCCGTTGTCCTCCTTGGGTGTGTCCACCATGTATATATCATCGACGTCCATATCGTCGATGTCTTCGGAGTCAAAGTCCAGTGTGTTGGTTAAGTCATCGATAGTGGCTATTAAGTGGGTTGTGGGTGGGCAGCGAATTCCTTCGTCATCTGCATCCCACTCGAGCCGGACATAGTCCGGCCAAGAGTCTCTGATAAAGAGAGAGAGCTCAATGAATTTAGCACGTCAACAAAGGGTGAGTTTTGAAAGATATCCGTGGAGGTAAACTCCATGATCGGTGCCCAATCGGATTCGACAGGCACGGACGCACGCGGTACAGAACCTGAGACCAGAGACAAATCCGGGGGTTCGGTGACACAGGTTTCCTTAGAGGTGGAGCATGTGTGCGGCTCCAACGCCATTGAGTGTGCGGCCTCCATGGCGGGGTCCATCCACCCATCCTTGGATGGCGCGGTCTGCTCCAGATTAAAGGCCGAGGCAGCTGAAGGTGCGATAGTCTGAATACAGTCTGATGGCAGATCTAAGTCATGCACATCGTGACTGTTCGGCGCTCCTGACACGGGCTCGAATCCGTCGAAGATCAAGTCTCCGCGAATATCAGCCATGTAGTTTAAGTTTCCAAATCTGACCTGATGGCTAGGGGCGTAGCTGTCGATCTGCTCTAGATGGTCAAGCGAGTTGGCCCGCAGTGCGAAGCCGCTGAATACGAAGATCTATCCGGGGAGAAAAGTCTTACCCTGGATCGCATCGTTGCTAATGATTGGAGGAGCCATCGAGCCTTATAGTGACGACACAGTGGAACTCTCAATGAAAGCACCAATGTCGGTGTCAAAACCGGTGGATCTCGGGTAAGGGGTCCCGAACTGTGAGTCTAAGGCTAATGGTAACAGGAGGCTGGAGACACAATGTTTACCCAGGTTCAGGCCCTCTCGATGGAGGTAATACCCTACTTCCTGCTTGATTGATCTTGATGATATGAGTATTACAAGAGTTGATCTACCACGAGATCGTAGAGGGTAAACCCTAGAAGCTAGCCTATGATTATGATTGTTGTTCTTGTCTCACGGACTAAAACCCTCCGGTTTATATAGACACTGGAGGGGGCTAGGGTTACACAGAGTCGGTTACAGAGGAGGAGATCTACATATCCGAATCGCCAAGCTTGCCTTCCACGCAAAGGAGAGTCCCATCCGGACACGGGACGAAGTCTTCAATCTTGTATCTTCATAGTCCAACAGTCCGTCCAAAGGATATAGTTCGGCTGTCCAGATACCCCCTAATCCAGGACTCCCTCACCCCCCCTTAGTTGATAACTAGCCCTTTCAATTGGTATCAGAGCATGGTACTCCCTTGTTCTGTGTGATTCGGTTTAACCACATAGAGTTTTAGCTATGTCGACTACAGGGATAATCAAAGTCTCCGCTGCGTGCCCCCTCTTCGATGGCACTGAATATCCCTACTGGAAGAATAAGATGCGCATGCATCTTGAAGCCATTGATGTCGATCTGTGGTATGTCATCAAGAATGGCATTCCCAAGACTGGTGAAGGTGTCACCCCTGCTGATGTCAAGAGGTTCATTCAACTGGACTCTATCGCCAAGAAGATCATCTGTGGTCATTTGACGAAAGGACAGTATGGTCGTGTGAGTGCTCTGGAAACCTCGAAGCTAGTCTGGGACTGGCTCTCCAAGGTCAATGAAGGCGTCTCAACACAGCGAGATTAAAGGATCAGTGTCCTCTGCAACCTCTTCAACCACTTCAAGAGAAACGACAATGAGAATGTCCAGCTCACATTTGATCGCCTCACTGATATTACAAATGAGCTCCAAGCACTCGGCACCACTGAGATCATGAAGCATGAAATAGTCAAGACACTACTGAGATCACTTGACAGCACATTTGACACCTTAGCCCTGATGATACAAGAACGCCCTGACTTCAAGACTCTCGATCCATCTGGCATACTTGAGAGGCTCAACACACATGAGTTTCAGCTATCTGAGAAACGAGATATCTACGGCCCCAACTATGGTCGAACTCGCGCTTTGAAGGCAAAGGATGTTTCCTCGTCTGCACAAGAATCTGACTGCAGTTCTGGTGATCCCAAAGACACTGGAAAGGAGCTTGCTATGCTTGTCAAGAAGTTCCAGAAATTCACCAAGAAGAAAGGCTTCAGAAAGTCTTCACGATCCAGCTCAAGAAATGATGAAGCTTCCACCCATGACAGCAAGAAGAGAACCTGTCACAAGTGCAAGAAACCTGGTCACTACATCTCTGAGTGTCCATAGTGGGACAATGAGAAGAAGAAGAAGAAGAGCAAAGAATATGATTCTGATAACAACAAGAAGAAGAAATCCTCAAAGTCTTCTTCCAAGTCTTCATCACACAAGAAGAGCTCATCTGGCAAGGCTCGTGCTTTTGTTGGCAAGGAGATGGATTCTGAGGAGGAGTCTGCTTCTGAGGAGGCGCAGGTGGAGTCTGAGGAGGAGTCCGACTCTGGTGTTGTGAGTCTGGCTCTAGCTACAGCTTACGTCGCCAAGTCCATCTTCAACACTGAAGACAATGGCTCCGTCAACAACACTGATGATAATGACAAGGACGACTCGACTCCCACCTACTGCTTCATGGCACGTGGTGCCAAGGTAAACTCATGCGATGCTTACTTTCAAACATCAAGTGAAGATGACTCTGATGGTGAATCCAAACCTAGTTACAAAACACTTGCTAAAATTGCAACTGAACAACAGAAAGCTATGAAACATATTCAAAAACTGTTAGACAAAAGCGATGACCTATTGGATGCGGAAATGACTAAGACTCAATCCTTAATTGAAGACATAAAAAATCTTCATGTTAAGTACCAGGAACTTGAAGGTCGACATGAATCGCTCTCAACTTCTCATGAAAAACTTTCCTATGATTATCTTCAAAGGAAGCAGGAACTTGATAAATTGAGATCGGCTCATGAAGATCTTGAAAAGGAGAATGAGTCACTTCGCTCTCAATAGATCAGTCCCGCTCAGGAAGGATTTGAACCACCATCTTTAAAATGCATTGAGCGTGACAACGCTGCCTCTGTTGCTGAATGTTCTACTACTACCCCTGTTGCAATATCTTCAACTGCTAATGTGGTAACTAACCCCTCTGCTGAGGACACCACTACTATTGCTGATGAGAATGCTAGGTTGAAGACACTGCTTGAGACAGGGATGTACAAAATTCTAAAAGGGCATCAGACATTATGTGATGTCCTTAAAAAGCAGATTCTGAACCGAAACCCTAGGAAAGAGGGTGTTGGTTTCGAGAGGAAAATGAATGTCGATGGGTCTTACTAGAAGCTTGAGCAGTACCCCAAAACCACATGGGTTGCTGCAAAGGAACCTTCAGTAGATCCATCCACCCTATCTGGCTTCACTTGTGCTAACCCTATTATCATTGATGAATCCTTTGATGCAAACTATAAACTGTTCAAGAATCAGAATGGCGAAGTGTTTGCCAGGTATATTGGTACTAACTGCAGGAATGGGCCACCTATGAAGAAGATATGGGTACCCAAAAGCTGTCTTGAGAATCTTCTAGTGAATGTCATCATGACACCACCTGTGAAGAAGACAAACCCCCTATCAAAGGCTTCATATGGTCTAAAAGCTTCATACAGACCGAGGACTCATCTGAGTCACCCTAACGTCAATGTTTTGCAGGAAAATCATACTCAAACCCATGAATATGAGCGTGTTTCATCAAACCGCTATGTTCATATGAGTATTACTCACCCCCTGCAAGGCTATTTACTAGGGCTCTAAAGCCGAAGTTCTCAGATGCTGCACTTAGACTCATTGCTTCTAAGCCACCCCTAAAAATGTGGGTGGTTAAGAAAACTTAACTCTCTTTTGCAGGGAAAGGTCTCCAGCCAGAAATCAAAGGAGTCCAAAGCAAATGTTGGAGATCTTAAAAATCTTGTAGGGCGCAAGATAAAATGCACAAATAGTCTTATTATGTATTTCGTTCCGGGATTCCTTGACACTCATCCTATCTATCCTAACCAAGACCTAAATTTCCATGTTCCACTTGTTCGTCAAATGTTTCTGCTTCACAACTTGCTTTGTGAAGCCTATCCCCCAAACTGCACTGTAGGCTACGACACCTCGTACTTCAGAATGGATTATGGACAGTGGATGCACTAATCACATGACTGGCGATCGAAGTCTTCTGATGGATTCAACGCTACGTCCATCAGACAAGAGTCACATCACATTTGCTGACACTGGTAAAAGCAAGGTATTGGGTCTAGGTAGAGTTGCAATATCAAGGGATTAGCACATGGATAAAGTGATGCTTGTTGAATCCCTTGGTTTCAACTTATTGTTTGTCTCAATGCTTTGTGACTTAAACATGATTGTGCTATTTGGAAAATATCGTTGCCTAGTACTGATGGAATCTGACAAGTCTCTAGTCTTTGAAGGGTATCGAAAAGATGATATGTATATGGTAGATTTCTCAGCAGGACCGCAGATGGCCGTATGTCTTCTAGCAAAAGCTTCTGAGTGCTAGCTTTGGCATCGAAGCCTAGGGCATGCTGGCATGAGGAACTTTCACACTCTCACAAAGAAGAAGCATGTTGTGGGCATCGAAGGCATCAAGTTCAAGAAGGATCATCTGTGTGGTGCCTACGAAGCTGGAAAGATGACAACAGCCAAGCATCCCTCGAAGACAATCATGACTACATCTCAACCCTTCGAGATGCTACACATGGACTTATTTGGCCCTACTTACTACTCTACTCTCAATGCTACTGCTTGCCTCTATGGCTTCGTCATTGTTGATGACTACTCTAGATATACTTGGGAGCATATAATCCTCTACAAGACTGAAGTCCAGGATGTCTTCAGACGCTTTGCCAATCGTGCCATGACGAACTATGGCGTCAAGATCAAGAATATCAGAAGCGACAACGGCACTGAGTTCAAGAACACCGACCTCGACCTCTACCTGAATACCTTGGGTATCACTCATGAGTTCTTTGCTCCTAACACACCTCAGCAGAATGGCATCGCGGAGCGCAAGAACAAAACCCTTATTGAGATGGCCCAAACGATGCTTGATGAGTACAAGACTCCACGAAAGTTCTGGCCTGAAGCCATTGATACTGTGTGCCACGTCATCAACTGTGTTTATCTTCACAAGCTCCTGAAGAAAACATCCTATGAACTCCTAACTGGTAAGAAATCAAATGTCAGTTACTTCAAAGTATTTGGTGCTAGGTGCTGGATCAAGGATCCACATCACACTTCAAAATTTGCACCGAAAGCACATGAAGGTTTTATGCTTGGTTAAAGAAAGGATTTGCACTCCTACAGAGTCTTCAACCTCTTTCACTATAAGTTGTTGAAACTGTGTATGTGCGGTTCGATGAGACTAACGGCTCGCAAAGAGAGCACCTACCAAATGTGTTAGATGAAGTTCCTCCTAGTGAATCTATCAAGCTCATGGGTACTGGAGAGATCATACCGTCCGAACCTCAGGCTGAAGATGAACTCATCATTGCACCAAGTCAACCAGAAGACAATGCTCAGTCTGAAGTCAATAGTGAAGCTGAAGATAATGATCCGCAAGGGCAAAATCTTCGTCCAGTACATCCCCGTGTTGCTAATGAAGTACAGATTGAGAAGATAATTGAGAGCATCAATGCACCTGGTCCACTCACTCGTTCAAAGGCAACGCAAAGAGCAACTCAGCTAACAAACTTCTGTGGACATTTTGCATTCGTATCAATCTCTGAACCCAAGAAAGTTGCTGAAGCCTTCATGGAATCTGAATGGATTCAAGCCATGCAAGAAGAGCTTCAACAGTTCGAGCTGAACAATGTGTGGGAACTGGTCAAGCGTCCTGATCCTCGCAAGCACAATATAATTGGCACAAAATGGATATATCACAACAAGCAAGATGAGCATGGTCAAGTTGTCAGAAACAAGGCTCGTCTCATTGCACAAGGATACATTCAAGTGGAGGGGATTAACTTTGATGAAACATTTGCTCCGGTGGCTAGGCTTTAAGCCATTCGCATACTGCTAGCCTATGCAAATCATCACAACATCCTTCTGTATCAAATGGACATGAAGAGTGCCTTCTCAATGGAAAGACTGAAGAAGAAGTATATGTTCCACAACCTCTTGGCTTTGAAGATCCAAAACACCCTGATATGGTATACAAGCTCAACAAAGCACTGTATGGCCTCAAACAAGCCCCTCGTGCTTGGTATGACACACTCAAAGACTTCCTGAAGAGAAAAGGCTCCAAACCTAGTTCACTAGATCCTACTCTCTTCACGAAGACATATGATGGCGAACTGTTTGTGTGCCAAATCTATGTGGATGACATTATCTTCGGATGCACCAACAAGAAATACAGTGATGAGTTTGGTCACATGATGCAAGAGCAATATCAGATGTCCATGATGGGTGAGCTGAAGTTCTTCCTAGGTCTCCAAATCCGTCAGCAACGCAATGACATCTTCATCTCTCAAGAAAAATATCTCAAAGATTGCCTGAAGAAGTTTGGATTGCAAGATCGCAAAGGATACACGACGCCAATGCCAACCAAAAGTCATCTGAGTCCCGATGCCAGTGGTAAAGAGTTCGATCAAAAGGTATACCGCTCCATGATTCTTTACTTTATTTATGTGCATCTAGGCCAGATATAATGCTTAGTGTTTGCATGTGTGCCCGATTCCAAGCGACACCAAAGGAATCACATCACTTAGATGTGAAGCAAATTCTTCGATATTTGGCTTACACCCCAACACTAGGATTATGGTATCCAAAGGGCTCAGAGTTTGATCTAGTTGGATTCTCAGATTCTAATTATGCTGGTGACAAGGTTGATCACAAGTCCACATCAGGCACATGTCAATTTCTGGGACGATCACTAGTCTGTTGGTCTTCAAAGAAGCAGAACTATGTATCTCTCTCCACTGCTGAATCAGAATACATTGCTACTGGATCTTGCTGTGCTCAGCTTCTTTGGATGAAGAAGACTCTCAAGGACTATGGTATCCACCTGAAGAATGTGCCACTCTACTGCGATAATGAGAGTGCCATCAAGATTGCCAACAACCCAGTTCAGCACTCGAAGACAAAGCACATTGAAATTCTTCATCACTTTCTCAGAGATCATGTTATGAAGGAAGATATTGATATCATTCACGTCAACACTGAAGAGCAATTGGCCGATATCTTCAGAAAGCTCTTGGATGAGAAAAGGTTTTGCAAGTTGTGGTCTGAGCTAAATATCTTGGAATCCTCAAATGTCCTGTGATTGGACACACATCCTAACACTTATGCATTTTGATGACTTAGATGTGCAACACACGAAGTAATGTATGTCTTCAATCAATGAAGACATACACTCTAAGTGTGAATACATTAATACGGAATCTGACTTCAGAGGCCACGATAATTATGCGCCGTGTCTGGGTCTAATACTTCCTATACAGTGGGTAACGCCACCACCAAACTTTTTGTTTGAAGTGTTTCCCTTGGCGTTATGTTTGAAAAGTATTCATACTTGATTTTTCTTCATATTTGATCTAACTTCATGTTTATCCTCATCTTGTTGATTTGGTCGTATACTAGTTATATACATATTTGTGTTCTGTCCTCTACAGCATTCACTTATAGCTATGGCTTCTTGCTGAATCTTTTGATCTAAGTGAATGTGATCGGACCCTAACCTATCTATGCTTCTACCTCAAATCTATTTGTCCACATATGCATTCTATTGAAAACTGTCGATTGTCTTCACTGAGACCTTGTCAGCTGAAGTCAATCTGACAAACATTTATATCTGTTTTTAATGCTATATCCTTATTGTCTGAAAGCCGGAGAATTCAGAATGACCACCCGGACAATCCAGGCATGCGTGGGAACATGGAACAACTTCCGAGGTGTTGCATGCTTGCCACGTGCCCTTCAGATGTGAACCGCTAGGGGCACCTGCGTAATTGCGTTGTGTTGTCCCTTTCCTTATAAATACCCATCCCATCGCGGTCAAAATCTTTCTTCCACATCGCTACCTCTCACAAACCCTAGTGCCACCGCTAGCTCTCAACGACGTCGGTGACGAAGCGCTTAGCTGCCACGACTTCACCGACGCCGTCCTCACGCCGGCCGCAGACCTCGTCTTCTCCGCCACCGCCGTAGGTGTCTTCCGTCGCCAAGTTAGGGCACAGGAGATCGAACTGCTCTGCCTCCAACTTCGCTCTGTCTAGCAATTCATCGTGTGGTAATTAAAACTTACCTTTTACCGTCTTTTTGATCTGATAGATTCATCCTTCTTCACCAAAAGCGGTTTTTAGACCTCCAAAGTTGAATCTATCTCTTTCTGCATCTCATACTATGCCTAGTCTGTTCACTTATGCTTCTCTACAAGTTAGATTCCTCACTTGTACTTATTCTTGGATTCGTACAAATCTGGAACCAACTCACAACAAATAAGTGAATGTCTTCGCGTTATGAGGTCAATGTCTTCAAACTTATTTATCTTCAAAATCTTCTGAGAATGCATATGACCTCTTACCCTTCCTTTGCACCTCTAATGCTGTCACAGGTACATGTCCATGGGAGAATCCCTTGGTTCTCATAGTCTGCATTCATTTGCAGAGTTCTTAGAGAGTCACATAAATTTTCCTGAAGCCAGTTCTTGTCTGACCAGTCATCGGAAGCCTTTGCACATTCAGAAGCCATTTAGGTTAAGCTTTGGGTCTACTGAGAAGTCAGCAAGAAAGGGTGGCAGACAGCGTCGTGGGAATACATCCAAGGATTTGCCACCAGATCTGCATGAAATGTACAAGACAGACCCTGAAGAAACTTATGGTGAACGCAAAACTCAAATCCAATGGATTCGAAGATATTGGACTGAAGAGTGGTACAAGTACAGATTTGTCACGGCTGAGTATGCTAAGAAAAATGCCATCAAGCAGCCCTGGGAAGATATATTATACAAAAATCTTCAACCCCAGTCCCGGTCTGAAGCCATTAAACAAGGCTTCTATCCATGCATGGTATGCGGCCCACATCCAGAGAATGCCGACCCTTCTTCTCTGTTGTGGTGTCGTGAAGACAATCTATTCAAATGCAACTTCCAGTTTGCCAAAGATTCTACTGTGAAGAACAAGAAGGCATTTGGACTTGACTTCAACCCAGGTCCTTCTGCTCCTCGGGAAGATGGCACCCGTGAAGCCAATCAAAACATAATCGGCCCCTTCTACAACCTCGATGGCCTCATCACACACATTGCCGTTCAAGGTGCAAATATGGATCACTCTGTTGCTGATGCTGACTCTGATGAAGCCCTAGCTCCTTCTAAGCCGCTGCAGCAAAAGAAGTCTACGGCTTCAAAACCTTCTTCTACACCAAAAGCTTCACGAGTGAAGCCTCTGGAAACTGCTCCTCCTGCTCCAAGTTATTCTAAAGATCAATCTCGTGTCTCCAAGAAGAAAGAGAAGCCTCAAAGGAAAAATGTTCAGAGTTCTAGTCAAGCATTGACACGAGCTGCCGTTCTAAGGAACGAGTCTGAAGCCATTGATCTGTCAATAGATGATGAGTTTGGTGATGATGCTCATGAGCAGTTGATGAAGAGCAAGCAAGAGGCGGAGATCTTCAATGATCCGCCCCTCTTCGACGTAAACATTCTGGATACCTTCATTGATGAGTGGTTTGATAACCCAGATCTTAGTTTTGATGATCTTCAGCTCCCAATTGGCATCAGCATCGCCTTTCAAGGTGCCATTGCTCCCGAGCTGGCTCTAGCTCAGAGGATTGTCGAACTAAAAAACAAAATTGACTATGAGAAAGAACAGTTCAAGAAGCACATGGCCAAGCTCAGTGTGGCTGATGTTTAGAAATTCAAGCTGATGTTGAATGACATCAAGGATGCATTTTGCAAGAAGCATGAAGAAGCCAAAGGTTCACGCGAGTGCATGAAGAATCTAGTTGTCAAGTGTGTTCAAGCTTACAATGAAGCTGAGAAGCGCAAGGCACTTGGGTGTCCTGGAATTGACCCCAAGCTGGCTGCCAAGAAGAAGAAGTCTGTTGTGGCCCGAACTGAAGCATCAAGGCAGGAAGAACCTCACATTGTCTTCCCTGCCAGCATGACATGCTCGAAGCCTAAGGTCCCCATAGTGGCTTTAGAACAGAAGAAAACCAGGGCAGCTGAAGCCAATGCCAGAAAGCACAAGTTCAAGAACACCACTGATGACACTCCATTTCCCAAGAAGAGAAAGACCAAGAAGAAAGAAAGGGCTGCTCCCACAAAGCCCCTCGTTGTCGAGCCCATCGCTTTTGCTCGTCCTACATCCGAACACCAAGAGCGTCAATTGATAGTTCATGAGCCTGCTTCCACAGAGGCTCCTGAAGCTGAAGAAGTTCCAATCGTTGACCCCATCACGGCTGAAGACATTTGTCCCCAAGAAAATGTAGTTGATGATGAAGTCCTTCCTCAGATTGAGCACCAAATGGTATCATCGCCTATTCTCACGAATAGCGAACTCATCAGCATTGGTCGTCCTTTGACACCAATCTCTCAGGATGCCTCATGGGCTGATCGCCCCCAACCAGCAACTCCAAGTCAAGACTCACCAAGTACACCCCGTCCTCCACCAGCGCAAGTCACCAGCCCAATGGTGAATGATGACAATTACATGGAGACCACACCATCACCAAAGGCGTCGCCCGTGTTCCAACGGCTTCGCAAAGGCCTAAGGCCATCCATCTCCATGACAACCATCACAGAAGAAGATTCAAACCAATCCAGCTTAGTGGCACGTCAAGTGTTCCCTGAAGACAATCCTTCTGTAACGGTTCCCGCGTCCGAAGCCAATGTTGTTGAAGACATTCCGGCTGCATCAGCCGATGAAAGACAAGAACCCCATCAAGAAGAAGAACGTGTTGCTACACCCCCTACCAACCAAGAAGTTGTTCTCGAGGAGAACGTATCTGTGCCTGACCCTCCAGCTACTCAAGTGGAGGTTGAAAATCCTGAGGCGGCCACCAACAACACTACTGACGCCAATGATGTTGTCATGGCTGAAGCTAATGTGGCGCCTACAGTCAACACCATGCATGAAGCCAATGATGCACCTGCAACAAATGTGCAGCCTGACGCCCTTGCTAATGCCACTGCTCCTGTTCCACCACCAAGGCCACACACTATTGAGCAAACATTCTATCAAGGTGAGCTGGTCAATGTCAGATGGCCAATTCTGGTTCCTCCGCCTACTCCTAGACCTCAGTTTGATTATCATGTGGAGCACAGGCCTCAGGTTCAGAAGCCAAAGCCAAGGTTGACAAGGTTCCCAGGTACTGCATCTGCACGAGGATCATTCAATGTCAATGGCTTCATTGCACACAACACCTTCTTTGATAGATCCAAGAACCCATATTCCAATCCAAGAATATCATCTGATCGGTTCTGGAGTTATCAGCAGTGCAACTATTACTCCTGTGTTCTATACAATCAAGGGTGCATATTTCCCCATATGCGTCTGGACTGCAAAGCCATTGCTGGCCTGCCCTGCTTAGAAGAAGCACTTGACTGTTTCAGAGATGCAGGCCTTCTCTAGTTTGTCATTGATAAGGAGAATTGGAATGAAGAGCTTCTGATGCAATTCTATGCAACTCTCCACATTCGCGGTTACAACAGGGATCCGAAGACATGGGTCCTTGAGTGGATGTCAGGCAATGTACACCATGAAGCCAAAGCTCTTGATCTCATTGAGTTTACAGGCATGTCCACTCTAGGTGAACTATATGAACCTGGTTGTCAGCTTCACTGCAATGCATTGGAAAGCATCTTCCAGAGGCCAGAGCCCAATATGAGCCAAATGCTGAGTATGATGAAGCCACTGCCGCAGGATGCTGAATATCCCAAGGAATTCTTTGTTGATGACCTAGAGTATCTTCCCCGCACCATCTATCACATTATCAGGAGAACTCTATGGCCCATCAGAGGACATTCTTCCTCAGCAAAGCTTGAAGGTGCAATGAAGACATTAGTCTTCTATATTCTCAACGGCATAAGCTTCAATGCTCAAGATTTCTTCATTCGTCAATTTGCTGCATCTGGCTCAGACATATTTGGACTGAAATCCTATGCTCCATGGATAATGTGTCTGATCAAGCTTCACTCCGCTGTTAACTATCAGCCCTTTGCACGCAACCATCTCATATTCCTGTCAGAGGTTGATATGTCAGTCGAAGCCATATATCCAGAGCCCGCCGAGGAGGCAATATATCTTCACAATGCCGATCGTCAAAGTTTCTCTCAGCATGTTGAAGGCATTCAAGTTGCTGCTCGTGTTTATCCGCTTGCCTATTACCTTTGAGCATCACTGACGAGATTGATCTATGTGATCCGACGCCTATTACCTTTGAAGACTGTCATTCTTCTAGACGGTTAGGCATCAAGTTCTGAGCACCCAAGAGTCATTGTGGTGTGTCGGTGAATAAGTCTGTGAAGGTTTTGGAAGTCTACCTTGAAGACTTACCACGAGTGATTGGGCGAGTGTAAGTGCATCTAGTTCCACCCCTAGTTGGTTTTGGAGTATTGACGACAACCCTGGTTGAGGGACTAATGTGTTTGTGAGAATTGCAGGATAACACAGGTAGTAGTCCCTCGTTGATTCGGTTTACCTACCGGAGATGACCCCTAAAAATGTGTGAAGACATTGAAGACAATGGTGGTCTGTGAATCTATTCACGTTGAAGACTATGACATGAGAAGACATCGCATGAAGACTATGGAGCGCGAAGACTTAGCTGTTTTGTTGTTTCCTTTTCTTCTTTGTTGAGTCATAGGAACCACTGCACTGTTAAGTGGGGTCCAAGTGAACAAATTCAGAGTGACTAAAGTGATGCTCAACCAAATCCTATGTCTTCGAGCGAAGACAATGAGAGCAAATCTTATCCAGAGTCGAATGAGTCAGCTTTACTTGTAGCCCAAGTCAAGCTGTCGTGTGTGTTTGAAATTTGACCGTTGAGACACATGTCAGTTCCTTAGTGACCCAGGGTCATTTAGGACAAATGAGGTCGGGTTGCCCAGTGGCTATAAATAGCCCACCCCCTACACCATAAATTGGTGGCTGCTCAGAGTTAGTACATGGCTTTTGTCATTTGAGAGCAACCCACCTCTGAAGCTTTTGAGAAAGAATCCTTACAAGGACAAAGCCCAAACCACCCAGAGACCAAAGAGTGTTTTGCATCACTGAAGTCTTTCTGTCCGCGTGATCTAAAGACTTGTTACACTTGAGGACTCTGAATCCTCCAGCCGGTTAGGCGTCACGTTCTGAGCATCCAAGAGTCATTGTGGATTGCCAGTGAACGAAGTCTGTGAAGGTTTGGAAGTCTACCTTGAAGACTTACCAGAGTGATTGGGCGGGGACTAGGTGTCCTCAGCTCAAGGGGAATAAGGTGAAGACGCGGTCTTCTGAGTTGAATCTCAGCCTCCCTAACAAGACGTACAGTTGTCATAGCAACTGGAGCTGGTCAAATAAATCTCTGTCCTCCTGAAGCTACTTGTTCTATCTCTCACTTCTCTTTACTTACAGTTTGTCTTCGTGAAGTCATTGCCTGCTTGCATTATCTAATTGACTTCACTGCATGACTACTTGTTCTGATTGGCTTCATACTATCTTCCATCCTGATCCTTACTACCTAGCTGCTGATAGTCTTCGTGCTTTCACTTCATTGAATACTTGACTATGGCTTGCCTAGTGTAGTCTACCTTCCGCTGCATACGAATAGTGTCATTTCTGTCGTTTGTCTTCGAAACTCCCATGTTTTGAAGACTTCCATAAAAATCGCCTATTCACCCCCCTCTAGTCGATAACTAGCCCTTTCAGCGAGGTCTAAGTGACCTTGACTCAAGAGGAATATAGTGAGGACTAAGTGTCCTATGAGTTCATCTTAGCCGCCTCAACCAAACATATAGTTGATACAACAGCTGGAACTGGTCTACCAAATCATGTCTTCATCGAGCCAACCTGGTTTCAAATTCCTCACCTTTACCTTTAAGTTATTCCGCCGTTGAAGAATTTGTGATCTACTTTTTGACGAATTTGAACTGAAGTCTTTCATCATGTTGTATTATATTTCTTCAGTTCATCTTCCCCATGTGTGTATGCCTATGTGATTGCATGTTCTTCACATGTATGTATCTTGTATGCACGCTTTATGTTTCTGTGATGAATTAGTCTCCCTGCGTTTCTATTTCTTCACTCCGCTCTTCGTCAAATTCTTCAGAGTTTGATGAATTTCTAAAAATCTCCCATTCACCCCATCTAGGAGTAAACCCATGCTTTTAGGATCCTTTATCCCCTTATTTGTATCTCTTTGTGGACGAGGCTCTCTCTGTTGTTGAAGGACACTTGTGAGAAAGGTGCACTGAATGAGTTTAAGCTTAGCAGACAAGGTCCAAGTATTTCTCATATTTTGTTCATGGACGATAGACTCTTATTTTTCAAGGGGGCCATTGATCAATCCTTAAGCATTAAAAATATTATGTCCGACTATGAGAAGCGAACTGGCCAGCTTCTAAGCCTGGATAAGTGCTCCATAAATTTTGTAAAAAGTACAGTATGGAGGATCAGGTGTCCACAATGGTTATTCTGAAAATTACTTTTGAAGGTTTTGAGGACAAATATCATGGATTAACAGTGCCAGAGGGTAGAATGAAGGTTAGGAAATTCCAGGCGACCAAATATAAGGCTTTAAAAAGAGTGTCCGATTGGATTGAAAAGTATGCATCTAGCGGAATTAAGGAAGCTCAAATCAAGGTTGTTTTGCAAGCGCTACCAGTGTACTCCATGGGTCTCTTTAAATTCCCAGTCTCTTTATGTGAGGATCTATCTCAAATTATAAGGAATTTCTGGTGGGGAGATGAAGAGGATAAGAGGAAAACCCATTGGTTAGCTTGGGACAAACTTACAAATCCAAAAAGACAAGGCGACATGGGGTTTCATGATTTAAGGTTATTTAATCAAGCGCTCTTAGCTAAACAGGCCTGGCGGCTATTGGTGTACCCAGACTCGTTGTGTGCTAGGATTCTGAAGACAAAGTATTACCCCAATGGTTGTATCCTGGATATGGTTTTTCCGCATGCCACTTGAATTGGCAAGGTTGAAGGAAATATGCCCTAGAGGCAATAATAAAGTTACTATTTATTTCCGTATTTCATGATAAATGTTTATTATTCATGCTAGAATTGTATTAACCGAAAACTTAGTACATGTGTGAGTACATAGACAAAACATAGTGTCTCTAGTATGCCTCTACTTGACTAGCTTGTTAATCAAAGATGGTTATGTTTCCTAACAATAGACATGTGTTGTCATTTGATGAACGGGATCACATCATTAGGAGAATGATGTGATGGACATGACCCATCCGTTAGCTTAGCATTATGATCATTACAACTTCATTGCTACTGCTCTCTTCATGACTTATACATGTTCCTCAGACTATGAGATTATGCAACTCCCGAATACCGTAGGAACACTTTGTGTGCTACCAAACGTCACAACATAAATGGGTGATTATAAAGGTGCTCTACAGGTGTCTCCGAGGGTGTTTGTTGGGTTGGCATAGATCGAGATTAGGATTTGCCACTCCGTGTTTTGGAGAGGTATCTCTGGGCCCTTCCGGGAATACTCATCACTATAAGCCTTGCAAGCATTGTGACTAATGAGTTAGTTACGGGATGAAGTATTATGGAAAGTGTAAAGAGACTTGCCGGTAATGAGATTGAACTAGGTATGACGATACTGACGATCAAATCTCGGGCAACTAACATACCGGTGACAAAGGGAACAACGTATGTTGTTATGTGGTTTGACGGATAAAGATCTTTGTAGAATATGTTGGAACCAATATGAGCATCCAGGTTCCGTTATTGGTTATTGACCGGAGATGTGTCTCGGTCATGTCTACATTGTTCTTGAACCCATAGGCTCCGCACGCTTAACGTTCGATGACGATTTGTATTATGAGTTATGTGATTTGATGACCTAAGTTTGTTTGGAGTCCCGGATGAGATCACGGACGTGACGAGGAGTATCAAAATGGTCGAGACGTAAAGATCTATATATTGGAAGGCTATATTCATGCATCGGAAAGGTTCCAAGTGATTCGAGTATTTTTCGGAGTACCAGAGAGTTACGGGAATTCGCCGGGGGAAGTAATGGGCCTTAATGGGCCATACGGGAAAGGAGAAAAGGGCCTCAAGGAGTGCCCCCCCATGGGCTGGTCCGAATTGGACTAGGAGGGGCGGTGCCCCCCACCTTCCTTCTCCCCTCTTCCTCCTTCCCTCCTTCTCCTACTAGGAATAGGAAAGAGGAGGGGAATCCTACTTGGACTGGGGAGTCCTAGTAGGATTCCCCACACCTAGCGCTCCCCCCTTGGGTCGGCCACCTCTTCTCTCCCCTCATTTATATATGTGGCCAGGGGGCACCCCATAGACACACAAATTGATCAAGTTGATCTTTTAGTCGTGTGCGGTGCCCCCCTCCATAGATTTCCACCTCGGTCATATCGTCGTAGTGCTTAGGCGAAGCCCTGCACCGGTAACTTCATCATCACCGTCACCACACCGTCGTGCTGACGAAACTCTCCCTCGGCCTCAGCTGGATCTAGAGTTCGAGGGACATTACCGAGCTGAACGTGTGCAGATCGTGGAGGTGTCATGCATTCGGTACTTGATCGGTTGGATCGCGAAGACGTTCGACTACATCAACCGCGCTACATAACGCTTCCTCTTTCGGTCTACGAGGGTATGTGGACACACTCTTCCCGTTGCTATGCATCACCTAGATAGATCTTGCATGATCGTAGATTTTTTTTTTGAAATTACTGCGTTCTCCAATGGTGGTGAGGGAGTCCTGGATTAGGGGGTGTCCGGATGGCCGGACTATGACCTTTGGCCGGACTCCCGGACTATGAAGATACAAGATTGAAGACCTCGTCCCGTGTCCGGATGGGACTTTCCTTGGTGTGGAAGGCAAGCTTGGCGATATGATATGAAGATCTCCTCCCATTGTAACCGACTCTGTGTAACCCTAGCCCTCTTCGGTGCCTATATAAACTGGAGAGTTTTAGTCCGTAGGACGAACAACAATCATACCATAGGCTAGCTTCTCGGGTTTAGCCTCTCTGATCTCGTGGTAGATCCACTCTTGTACTACCCATATCATCAATATTAATCAAGCAAGAGTAGGGTTTTACCTCCATCGAGAGGGCCCGAACCTGGGTAAAAACATCGTGTCCCTTGTCTCCTATTACCATCCGCCTAGACGCACAGTTCTGGACCCCCTACCCGAGATCCGCCGGTTTTGACACCGACATTGGTGCTTTCATTGAGAGTTCTTCTGTGTCGTCGCCTTTAGGCCCGATGGCTTCTTCGATCATCAACCACGACACGGTCCAGGGCGAGACTTTTCTCCCCGGACAGATCTTCGTATTCGGCGGCGTTGCACTGCGGGCCAACTTGTTTGGCCATCTGGAGCAGATCGAAAGCTACGCCCCTGGCCATCAGGATAGGTTTGGAAGCTTAAATTACAAGGCCGACATTCGCGGGGACTTGATCTTCAACGGATTCGAGCCACGGCCAAGCGCGCCGCACCGTCTCGATGGGAATGATTTAGCTCTGCCGCTGGACAGCGCCCAAGTGCCGCTCAAGAGTCCGCTCCGACCATTAGCGCGGAGCCTACTGCGCTAACCAGGGACGGACGGTTGGACGCCGCCCCAGGAGCCACAATCTCTACAGTGATAGAGCCAAATACCAGCCTAGTCCTTTGCAAGGCCCGTGACTTCAAGGTGCCGGACTCCGTTTCGAACTCCGAGTCTTCCGCACCCCTTCCGATCGAACCCGATTGGGCTCCGATCATGGAGTTCACCACCGCGGACGTCTTTCAGCATCGCCCTTCGGCGATATCCTGAACTCCCTAAAGTCTCTCTCTTTGTCAGTAGAGCCCTGGCCGGACTATGGTCAGCAGGGTTGGGACGATGAAGAAATTCGAAACCCACCCACCACCCACTTCGTAGCCACTGTCGATGATTTAACTGACATGCTCGACTTTGACTCCGAAGACATCGACGGTATGGACGCCGATGAAGGAGAGGACCAAGAACCAGCACCTATAGGGAACTGGAAAGCCACCTCGTCATATGACATATACATGGTGGACACCCCCAAAGCAGGGGATGGCGAGGAAAAAACGGAGGATGACCCCTCCAAGAAGCAACCCAAGCGCCGACGTCAGCGGCGCCGCTCTAAGTCCCGCCATAGTAAAAACGGCGATTCTGGCACCGGAGATAACAACACGCCGGATAGTGCTGAAGATAACCCCCTCCGGCAGGATTCAGTGCATGAGGACGAACGAGCCAACCCTCATGAGAGAGCGGCCGACAGACAGATTGAGGACGACAACTATATGCCTCCCTCCGAAGACGAGGCAAGCCTCGACGACGACGAATTCGTCGTGCCAGAGGATCCCGTCGAACAAGAGCGTTTCAAACGCAGGCTTATGGCCACGGCAAGCAGCCTCAAGAAAAAACAGCAGCAGCTTAGAGCTGACCAAGACTTGCTAGCCGACAGATGGACCGAAGTCCTGGAGGCCGAAGAGTATAAACTCGAGCGCCCCTCCAAGAGCTACCCAAAGCGCAGGCTGCTACCCCAACTTGAGGAGGAAGCAACTAAACCTACATAACCAGCATACGATGCGCCCGATCGGCCACCCCGTGGCTGTGACAGAGAGGCCTTCAGGCCCTCGACCCAAGCCGCACCCCGGCACCGCTCAAAACATACCAGAGTACGGGGAGACACAACAGACCTGCGAGACATATTGGAGAACAAGGCAAGGCAAGAAAGATCGATCTACGGATCGCATGGGCGCCCCACTTCACGTGACGCCAGCCGTCACGCTGGACATGATAAGTACATCCAGGCCGAATACAACAGACCAAGCCCATCTGAGCTGCGTCGTGATATAGCCCAATACAGGGGCACCGCACACCCACTATGCTTCACAGATGAAGTAATGGATCATCAAATCCCCGAGGGCTTTAAACCCGTGAACATCGAATCATACGATGGCACAATAGATCCTGCGGTATGGATCGAGGATTATCTCCTTCATATCCACATGGCCCGTGGTGATGATCTACATGCCATCAAATACCTCCCGCTCAAGCTTAAAGGACCAGCTCGACATTGGCTTAACAGCCTGCCAACAGAGTCAATAAGTTGCTGGGAGGACCTGGAATCTGCATTCCTGGACAACTTTCAGGGCAGTTATGTGCGGCCACCAGACGCCGATGACCTAATCCACATAATCCCGCACCCAGAGGAATCGGCCAGGCAATTCTAGACACGGTTCCTAACCAAGAAAAATCAAATAGTCGACTGTCCGGACGCCGAGGCCCTTGCAGCCTTCAGGCACAACATCCGAGACGAATGGCTTGCCCGGCACCTAGGACAGGAAAAGCCGAAATCTATGGCAGCCCTCACGACACTCATGACCCGCTTCTGCGCGGGCGAAGACAGCTGGCTAGCTCGTAGCAATAACATAACCAAGAGCCCTGGTAATTCAGATACCAAGGACAACAATGGCAGGTCACGTCGCAACAAGCACAAGCGCCACATTAACGGCGACAATACTGAGGACACGGCAGTCAACGCCGGATTCAGAGGCTCTAAACCCGGTTAGCGGAAGAAGCCATTCGAAAGAAACCCCCCGGGCCCATCCAACTTAGACCGGATACTCGACTGCTCGTGCCAGATACACGGCACCCACGAACAACCAGCCAACCACACCAACAGGGATTGTTGGGTGTTCAAGCAGGCAGGCAAGTTAAGTGCCAAAACCAGAGACAAGGGGCTGCGTAGCAATGACGAGGAGGAGCCCCGCTTCCGAACAACAGAGGACAGAAGGGATTCCCCCCGCAAGTGCGGACGGTGAACATGATATACGCAACCCACATCCCCAAAAGGGAGTGGAAGCATGCTCTCAAGGACGTCTATGCGTTGGAGCCAGTCGCCCCAAAGTTCAACCCATGGTCCTCCTGCCCGATCACTTTTGATCGAAGAGACCACCCCACTAGCATCTGTCACGGCGGATTCGCCGCATTGGTCCTAGACCCAATTATCGATGGATTTCACCTCACCAGAGTCCTAATGGACGGTGGCAGCAGCCTGAACCTGCTTTATCAGGATACAATAAACCCACAAAGACAACCTTTAAAGGCGTCATACCAGGTGTAGAAGCCAGCTATACAGGCTCGGTTACACTCGAAGTGGTCTTTAGATCCCCGGATAATTTCCAAAGCGAGGAGTTAATCTTCGACATAGTCCCATTCCGAAGTGGCTATCACGCCCTGCTCGGACGAACCGCATTTGCAAAGTTCAATGCGGTGCCACACTACGCATATCTCAAGCTCAAGATGCCAGGCCCTCAAAATCATCACGGCAAATGGAAACACCGAACGCTCTCTCCGAACGGAGGAGCACACAGCAGCCCTGACGGCGGAAGTACAGAGCAGCCTCTCAAGGCAGCTCTCCAATCCGGGTATTAAACGTCCGGACAACGTCAAGCGCGCCCGAAGCAACCTACAACAGAGCCGCTGGCACGATCCGAGCAAGCATAGCGGTGCGGCCCCAACCCCAGCCCTCGTCAGATGGTGCTATCGGCACCACGCGCACATAATTACGCTTTGAAAATACCATGGGCATAAGGGGAGGGGCACAACTACGGCATGCCCAGAATGTGGCTCAACGGCACTTAGGGGCTCCCTATTCTGTCGTTTTCTTTTTTATATACTTTCAGGACCCAACTACTCAGAAGGCCTGTCCGGCAATACACTCGCCGAACACTCGATGCAACAGCCAGGGTGATGACAAGCCACGTCGAATGTCCAGGTGGCCTCTATAACGAGTTAAATACCTGTCTTTACTTACAAAACCCGCAGCTTGCCCCTAGAGCGGGACATGTCAAATAATCCCATCTCTTGCTTATCGCACTATTTGTATCGTTCTGCTTTCATAGCAGCCCCTTTTTAATAAACAATACATAGCTCTTATCTATTATTGTATTCCTTTTTTTATATACATATATGTTTAGTCATGACATTACGCAACCGTACACTTTGGTACGACCAATACACCAGGGGCTTAAGTACCCCATAACATGGTGTGAGAAGACCGAACACTCTCCTGAGTGCGGCACCCCGAACTTATAGCATTATATGCATCGGCTCCGAATCATGTCTTGGGTCAATAGTTGGGTTTGCCTGGCTCCCATGTTTTGGTACCTTACGTTCTGCAATGTTGGCTAAGGTAGCGCTGGGAGAACTACTGCGATTGTGCCCCAGTTGAGCTCGGTTAACACTTCAGTAGAGAAAGCTAAAACTGACCGTCATGATAGTGCGAGAGATCGGTCGCTGTTCGTGAGGTTTTTCGAGTCCTTAAAGACTTATGCCGCTTAGAGCGAGGAACCGGACTTATCCGGCCTAGGCGTGGATAGCGCACAGAACTCGGTCTTCCGAATACTAGGGGCTTCGCCGAAATTTAAAATTATAGAATTCTATGGCTAAGTGAGAGTGATAAAGCACTATAAGTCCGACGGCCTGGTTCATTGTGCTGAGCACCTCCCTAGATGGACCCAAGAATGGGAACAAGAGCGCTCAGGTTTATCCCGAACACCCCAGCACTCGTGGCATGGGGGTCGAAGCCGATGACTTGCATCTCTCGGATTTGATAAACGGCCGCACAGAAGGTAATATTTTAAATTAACATGGGTTGCTTAACGCATATGAACAAAGTTTTTAGCGTACGGGATAACAGATGCGAGCCTACTCAAAAATTACATCCTTGGAGCATTCGTCCGCTATACGGCAAGCACCCTTCAGGACGCCCTTATAATACATCTCGGGCGTGTGATACTCCTTGCCCGGCGGTGGTGCATCCGTCAAAAGCTTCTCCGCGTCCAGCTTGCCCCAGTGCACTTTAGCACGGGCAAGGGCCCGACGGGCACCTTCGATACAGACGGAGCGCTTGACAACCTCAATCCACGGACACGCATCCACCAGCCGCCACACCAGACCGAAGTAGCTCCCATGCATGGCTTCTCCAGGCCACGGCCGAGCTATGAGGCCCTTCATGGCCTGTTCGGCCACCTTGTGGAGCTCGACCAGCTGCTTCAGCTGGTCGCTCAGGGGCACCGGATGTTCGGTCTCAGCATACTGAGACCAGAACACTTTTTCCTTGAGCTCCCCTCTTCGGCTCGGTAGTATGCGGCGGCATCAGACACACTACGGGGCAGATCGGCGAACGCTCCTGGAGAGCTCCCGATTCGGGTAAGTAGCAGATAATTAACTTTTATATTCTTGCTTTGCATAAAGAATGCCTTACCCGCCGCTATCTTCTTCATTGCCTCGATCTCCTGGAGGGCCTTCTGGGCTTCGGCCTTAGCGTTTTTGGCACTCTCAAGAGCCAAGGCGAGCTCGGACTCTCGAGTCTTCGAGTCACGCTCCAAACTCTCATGTTTTTCCACGAGAGCCTGGAGCTCTTGCCGCACCTCGGCCACCCGCGCCTCCTGCTTCTCTCGCTCGATGCGCTCCAGGGCCGCACTGTTTTCGGCCTTGGAGAACGCCTCCTTCAGCGTCGCCACCTCGGCCGTGGCCCCTGCAACATTTAAGTTGTTCCTGTCATTATTTGCAACCAAGTATTTCTATATACATTTACATGCGGTATTACATACCCCCCTTGTCCTCGAGCTGGTTCTTGGCACGGCCGAGCTCGTTCTCGGACCGCTCGAGGTTCTCCTTCAAGGCATTCACCTCCGCAGTCAGTGCGGCAGAGGTTAGCAGCGCAGCCTGCATTCCCATATTGACATATTTTTATTAGACTCCTGTGTATATCTTTTTAGATCCTCAGCTCGGCTTTTCTTTCCGAATGCTGAACTGAGCATCAGGGGCTACTGTCTATGCGGTAACATTTTTTATATGTTTTTTAACACATACCTCAAAGCCTGTTAACAGGCTTGTACAGGCTTCTGTCAGCCCGCTCTTGGTGGACTGAACCTTCTGAATCACCGCACTCAGAACAGTGCGGTGTTCCTCGTTGATGGAGGCGCCGTTAAGCACCTCCAACAAATTATCCGATGCCTCCGGATGGACAGGGGTCACCGGTGTCGTAGGCTTGCCCTTCTTATGAAGGCATCGCCTGTCGGACTCTGGAACCGTTGATGGTTCCGGAGCAGTGTCCGGCCCGGGGCCGGACTTAGATCCCTCCGGGGCTTTACCCCCTTCGGGCCTGGAGTCCGGGAGATCGCCTTGCGGCGCCTCTAGGACCACCTCCTCCTGGTTTAGTCCCTTTCGGGACTCCACCTCGGCGTCGTCCACAGGGAGCGGGGAGGAGGCCGTCGGAAGTGAAGCGCTATTCACATCCGACGAATTCAGGGAGCCGCTCGACGAATCGCCGAGCTGAGCTCTGGGTGGACTGCATGATTAAATTTGGCGTTAGACATTACCGAATAACAGAGGAGCGCCATGAGTCATTCGGGTAACCGAACACTTATGATTTTGCCAGGGGCTTGACCCTGGATGGCCATTCCTCCCCGCCGTCTTCGGCATCGGAGGCATAGTACGGCAGAAGGGTCTTCCCCTTCTTGGACCCTCCGGCCTCCCCAGTTGGGGCGGCCTTCCTTTTCTTTCCTCCCCCCGTTGGAGGGGGAGAGGCTTCTTCTTCTTCCTCCTCCTCGTCTTCGAAGGCGGAGGGCGCCTCAGGGTTGTCGGGCGATGAATCCAATACCACCAAGCGCCGGGAGCTCTTTCGAGTCCCCGTGGCCTTCTTCTTGGCCTTCTTCTATGGCACCACGTGAGCTGCCGGAACCAGCAACCCCGTCAAATGGGCATCCGCTGGGTCTTCCGGTAAGGGAGCCGGACAGCTAACCTGCCCGGACTTCTTCAGCCAGTCCTGTCAAAGGTAAGGGAGTTTAGATCCTGCATAGTGTCAGACTATGAAAGACAAGAGTCCCGTAAAGGGTAGAATAACTTACCTCGTTGGCCCGACGCCGTGAGTTGAATCTGCGATCTTCGGTAGCGGATGCGGGGGCCTCAGCGCCCTTAAACAGCACCTTCCAGGCATCTTCGTACGTAGTATCAAAGAGCCCGCTCAAGGCTTGGTGCTATGCCGGATCGAACTCCCACAATTTGAAGGCCCGTTGTTGGCATGGGAGGACTCGGCGGGTGAGCATGACCTGGACTACGTTGACAAGCTTGAGATTTCTGTTCACCAGCTTTTGGATGCAGGTTTGGAGTCCGATCAGCTCTTCCGAATCTCCCCATGTTAGGCCCGTCTCCTTCCAACAGGTGAGCCGTGTGGGAAAGCCAGATCGGAATTCGGGGGCCGCCGCCCATTTGGGCTCGAGCGGCTTGGTGATGTAGAACCACCCCGATTGCTACCCTTTAATTGTCTCCACGAAGGAGCCCTCGAGCCATAGGACGTTGGCCATCCGACCCATCATGGCACCTCCGCACTCCGCTTGGTGGCCACCTACTACTTTCGGCTTGACATTAAAAGTCTTCAGCCATAGGCCGAAGTGGGGCTGGATGCAGAGGAAGGCCTCGCACACGATGATAAACGCCGAGATGTTGAGGACAAAGTTCGGGGCCAGATCGTGGAAGTCCAGGCCATAGTAGAACATGAGCCCCCGAACGAATGGGTGAAGAGGAAATGGGGGAGAAAAACAACCCTCTCATGGGGCCTGGGGGTGGGGATGAGTTGCCCCACATCGGGGAGCCGGTGCGTGATGTCGTCAGACAAGTATCCGGCCTCCCTCAGTTTCTTGATTTGCCCCTCCGTGATGGAGGAGGCCATCCATCTACCTCCCGCTCCGGACATGATTGGAGAAGGTTGAGGTCGGAAATGCGGGCTTGGGCGTTGGAGCTCGAGCGCGCAGGGACGAATAAGCAAAGGAGGAAGAAGGCGTAAATGGAAAGGGTAGATTCTTATCCCCTTATATGGGTGGCCGAAACTATGAGTCCCCACCGGCCTAATAAAACTCGCTTATCTCCCAAGCGCCGCGGTTAATGGCGCGGTTGGGTTACCCACGCCCGTATTGATGAGAATCCCGGAATAAGGGGACACGATCTCTGCTTTGACAAGACGTGCCAAGGAAACCGCCTCGCTAAACGCGCCGAGGTGGAACAGTAAAATGAATACAAGGCTTGGCCGTGGCATGATGTCACGCCGCGGAATACGTCGGCAGATTAGATTTGTGTAAATATTATTCTCTCTACGATGGCATGTGGAACTTATTTTTGCAGAGCCGGACACTATCCTTGTGTTCAAACATCTTCTATGAAGTATTCGGAGGAGGAACCCGCCTTGCAATGCCAAAGACAATTTGCACGCCGGACTCGTCGTCATGGAAGCCTGGTTCAGGGGCTACTGAGAGAGTCCTGGATTAGGGGGTGCCCGGATGGCCGGACTATGACCTTTGGCCGGACTCCCGGACTATGAAGATACAAGATTGAAGACCTCGTCCCGTGTCCGGATGGGACTTTCCTTGGCGTGGAAGGCAAGCTTGGCGATACGATATGAAGATCTCCTCCCATTATAACCGACTCTGTGTAACCCTAGCCCTCTCCGGTGCCTATATAAACCGGAGAGTTTTAGTCCGTAGGAAGAACAACAATCATACCATAGGCTAGCTTCTAGGGTTTAGCCTCTCTGATCTCATGGTAGATCCACTCTTGTACTACCCATATCATCAATATTAATCAAGCAGGAGTAGGGTTTTACCTCCATCGAGAGGGCCCGAACCTGGGTAAAAACATCGTGTCCCTTGTCTCGTGTTACCATCCGCCTAGACGCACAGTTCGGGACCCCCTACCCGAGATCCACCGGTTTTGACACCGACAGGTGGCATCCAAGCCAGGTCTATGCGTAGATGTTATATGCACGAGTAGAACACAAAGAGTTGTGGGCGATAATAGTCATAATACTTACCAGCATGTCATACTTTCATTCGGCGGTATTGTTGGATAAAGCGTCCCAGACCGGCATTACATGACCGCGTTCATGAGACTGGTTCTACCGACGTGCTTCACACACATGTGGCTGGTGGGTGTCTGCTTCTCCTGCTCTAGTTGAATCGAGTCTGGCTACATCCGGTCCTTGTTGAAGGTTAAAACAACACACTTGAGGAAAAATCATTGTGGTTTTGATGCGTAGGTAAGAACAGTTCTTGCTAGAAGCCCGTAGCAGCCATGTAAAACTTGCAACAACAAAGTAGAGGACGTCTAACTTGTTTTTGCAGAGCTTGCTATGATATGGTATGGTCAAGACAAGATGTGATATAATTTGTTGTATGAGATGATCATGATTTGTAACAAAGTTATCGGCAACTGGCAAGAGCCATATGGTTGTCGCTTTATTGTATGCAATGCAATCGCCATGTAATTGTTTTACTTTATCACTAAGCGGTAGTGATAGTCGTAATAACAATAGTTGGCAAGACGACAACGATGCTACGATGGAGATCAAGGTGTCGCGCCAGTGACGATGGAGATCATGACGATGCTTTGGTGATGGAGATCATGAGCACAAGATGATGATGGCCATATCATTTCACATATTTTGATTGCATGTGATGTTCATCTTTCATGCGTCTTATTTTGCTTACTACGACGGTAGCATTATAAGATGATCCCTCACTAAATTTCAAGGTATATGTTCTCCCTGAGTATGCACCATTGCGACAGTTCGTCGTGCCGAGACACCACATGATGATCGGGTGTGATAAGCTCTACGTTCAAATACAACGGGTGCAAGCCAGTTTTTGCACACGCAGAATACTCAGGTTAAACTTGACGAGCCTAGCATATGCAGATGTGGCCTCGGAACACTGAGACCGAAAGGTCAAGCATGAATCATATAATAGATATGATCAACATAGTGATGTTCACCATTGAAAACTACTCCATCTCATGTGATGATCGGACATGGTTTAGTTGATATGGATCACATAATCATTTAGATGACTAAAGGGATGTCTATCTCAGTGGGAGTTCTTAAGTAATATGATTAATTGAACTTTAATTTATCATGAACTTAGTCCTGATAGTATTTTGCAAATTATGTTGTAGATCAATAGCTCGCGTTGTAGCTTCCCTATGTTTTTATATGTTCCTAGAGAAAACTAAGTTGAAAGATGATAGTAGCAATGATGCGGACTAGGTCTATGATCTAAGGTTTATCCTCATTGCTGCATAGAAGAATTATGTCCTTGATGCACCGCTAGGTGACAGACCTATTGCAGGAGCAGATGCAGACGTTATGAACGTTTGGCTAGCTCAATATGATGACTACTTGATAGTTTAGTGCACCATGCTTAACGGCTTAGAATCGGGACTTCAAAGACGTTTTGAACATCATGGAATATATGAGATGTTCCACGAGTTGAAGTTAATATTTCAAGCAAATACCCGAGTTGAGAGATATGAAGTCTCTAACAAGTTCTAAAGCTAAAAGATGGAGGAGAATAGCTCAAGCAGTGAGCATGTGCTTAGATTGTCTGGGTACTACAATCGCTTGAATCAAGTGGGACTTAATCTTCCAGATAAAATAGTGATTGAAAGAGTTCTCTAGTCACCGTCACCAAGTTACTAGAACTTCGTGATGAACTATAATATACAAGGGATGACGAAAGAAATTTCCTAGCTCTTCGTGATGCTGAAAATCTACGAAGGTAGAAATCAAGAAAGAGCATCAAGTGTTGATGATTGACAAGACCACTAGTTTAAAGAAAAGGGCAAAGGGAAAGAAAGGGAACTTCAAGTAGAATGGCAAGCAAGTTGCCACTCCCGTGAAGAAGCCCAAAACTAGACCTAAGCCTGAAACTGAGTGCTTCTACTGCAAAGGAAATGGTCACTGGAAGCAGAACTACCCCAAATATTTGGCGGATAAGAAGGATGGCAAAGTGAACAAAGGTATATTCGGTATACAGATTATTGATGTGTACTTTACTAGTGTTCATAGCAACCCCTGGGTATTTGATACTGGTTCAGTTGCTAAAAAACGGGAGTTGCAGAATGAACAGAGACTAGTTAAGGGTGAAGTGATGATGTGTGTTGGAAGTGGTTCCAAGATTGATATGATCATCATCGCACACTCCCTATACTTTCGGGATTAGTGTTGAACCTAAATAAATGTTATTTGGCGTTTGCGCTGAACATGAATATGATTTGATCATGTTTATTGCAATATGGTTATTCATTTAAAGTCAGAGAATAATTGTTGTTCTGTTTATATGAATAAAACCTTCGATGGTCATACACCCAATGAAAATAGTTTGTTGGATCTCGATCGTAGTGATACACATATTCATAATATTGATGCCAAAAGATGCAAAGTTGATAATGATAGTGCAATTTATTTGTGGCACTGATGTTTGGGTCATATCGGTGTAAAACGCATGAAGAAACTCCATAAAGATGGACTTTTGGATCACTTGATTATGAATCATTTGATACTTGTGAACCGTGCCTTATAGGCAAGATGACTAAAACTTTGTTCTCCGAAACAATGGAATGAGTTACTGACTTATTGGAAATAATACATACTGATGTATGTAGTCCAATGAGTGTAGATGCTCGTGGCGGGTATCGTTATTTTCTGACCTTCACAGATTATTTGAGCAGATATGGGTATATCTACTTAAATGAAACACAGTCCGAAACATTTGAAAAGTTCAAAGAATTTCAGAGTGAAGTGGAGAATCATCGTAACAAGAAAATAAAGTTTCTACGATCTGATCGCAGGGGCGAATATTTGATTTATGAGTTTGGCCTTCATTAAAACAATGTGGAATAGTTTCACAGCTCACGCCACCTGGAACACCACAGTGTAATGGTGTGTCTGAACGTCATAACCACACTTTATTAGATATGGTGTGATCTATGATGTCTCTTACCGGTTTACCAGTATTGTTTTGGGGTTATGCATTAGAGATAGTTGCATTCACATTAAACAGGGAACCATCAAAAATCCGTTGAGACGACGCCTTATGAACTATGGTTTGGCAAGAAACCAAAGTTGTCGTTTCTTAAAGTTTGGGGTTGCGATGCTTATGTGAAAAAGCTTCAACCTGATAAGCTCAAACCCAAATCGGGGAAGTGCATCTTCATAGGATACCCAAAGGAAACTGTTGGGTACACCTTCTATCACAGATTCGAAGGCAAGATATTGGTTGCTAAGAATGGATCCTTTCTAGAGAAGGAGTTTCTCTCAAAAGAAGTGAGTGGGAGGAAAGTAGAGCTTGATGAGGTAATTGTACCTTCTCCCAAATTGGAAAGTAGTTCATCACAGAAATCAGTTCTAGTGATTCCTACACCAATTAGTGAGGAAGCTAATGATGATGATCATGAAACTTCAGATCAAGTTACTACTGAACCTCATAGGTCAACCAGAGTACGATATGCACCAGAGTAGTACGGTAATCCTAAGTCATGTTACTAGACCATGATGAACCTATGAACTATGAGGAAGCGATGATGAGCCCAGATTCCGTGAAATGGCTTGAGGCCATGAAATCTGAGATGGGATCCATGTATGAGGACAAAGTGTGGACTTTGGTGGACTTGTCCGATGGTTGGCAAGGCATTAAGAATAAATGGATCTTCAAGAGGAAGACGAACATTGATAGTAGTGTTACTATCTACAAAGCTCGACTTGCCGCAAAAAGGTTTTTGACAAGTTCAAGGTGTTGACTACAATGAGATTTTCTCAATTGTACCAATACTTAAATCCGTCCGAATCATGTTAGCAGTTGCCATATTTTATGAAATCTGGCAAATGGAGGTCAAAACTACATTCCTTAAATAGATATTTCTTAAAGAAGAGTTCTATATGATGCAACCAAAAGGTTTTGTCAATCCTAAAGGTACTAACAAGGTGTGCAAGCTCCAACGATCCATCTATGGACTGGTGCAAGCATCTCGAAGTTGGAATATACGCTTTGATGAGTTGATCAAAGCATATAGTTTTATCAGACTTGTAGTGAAGCTTGTATTTACAAGAAAGTGAGTGGGAGCTCTATAGCATTTCTAATATTATATGTGGATGACATATTGTTGATTGGAAATGATATAGAATTTCTGGATAGCATAAAGGGATACTTGAATAAGAGTTTTTGAATGAAAGACCTTGGTGAAGCTGCTTACATATTGGGCATCAAGGTCTATAGATAGATCAAGATGCTTGATAAGATTTTTCGATGAGTAAATACCTTGACAAGTTTTTGAAAGAGTTCAAAATGGATCAGTCAAAGAAGAAGTTCTTGTCTGTATTACAAGGTGTAAAGTAGAGTAAGACTCAAAGCCCGACCACGGCAGAAGATAGAAAGAGAATGAAAGTCATTCCCTATACCACAGTCATAGGTTCTATAAAGTATGATGTGCTGTGTATCGGACCTATTGTGTACCTTTCCATGAGTTTGGCAAGGGGGTACAATAGTGATCTAAGAGTAGATCACTGTACAGCGGTCAAAATTATCCTTAGTAAGTACTAAGGGAATGTCTCTCGATGATGGGGGTGATAAAGAGTTCGTCATAAAAAAGTTACGTCGATGCAAGCTTTTACACCAATCCAGATGACTCTAAGTCTCAATCTAGATACATATGGAAAGTGGGAGCAATTAGCTAGAGTAGCTCCATATAGAGTATTGTAGACATAGAATATTTGCAAAATACATACGGCTCTAAATGTGACAGACCCGTTGACTAAACTTCTCTCATAAGCAAAACAGGATCACACCTTAGTAATCTTTGGGTGTTAATCACATAGCAATGTGAACTAGATTATTGACTCTAGTAAACCCTTTGGTTGTTGGTCACATGGCGATGTGAACCATGGGTATTAATCACATACAAATGTGAACTATTGATATTAAATCACATGGCGATGTGAACTAGATTATTGACTCTAGTGCAAGTGGTAGACTAAAGAAAATATGCCCTAGAGGCAATAATAAAGCTATTATTTATTTCCTTATTTCATGATAAATGTTTATTATTTATGCTAGAATTGTATTAACCGGAAACTTAGTACATGTGTGAATACATAGACAAACCATAGTGTCGTGGAATTTGTCACGTCAGATGTCCTTGTGGAAGGACTTAGTCGTGGAGCCATCGCAACTAGGAAGCTTAAAGGGGTTAATAGGGACAAAGGACATGAGGTTTATACTGGTTCATCCCCTTGCGGTGAAGGTAAAAGCCTACAATCCAGTTTTGAGTGGGATTGCTTATGTCTTGATTACCAGGGAGCGAATTCGCTTGACCTAGCTCTCGATCTGATGTTACTTGTCCTGAACCGCCGCCGGGTCGTCCCTTTATATACAGAGGTCGACACCGAGCGGCTCACAGAGTCCCGGCCGACTCATAAATAGTGTCTGGCTCAGTCTCTCCCTATTCTTGCCTTACAATACAAGTTATATACATACGGCGGTTTATCTCTATGGGCCTTGAATCGCCTTTGGGCTTGGGCCCTTAACTAAACCGCCATCTTCAAGTGTTGTTTTGGGCTTCATATCTTGACTCGCCATAGGTATAACCCGGCCCCTCCTGGCGGGTCATACCTAATAGTTATATCCCCAACATTAGGCCCCAGATTGATTTGAACTGGTTCATGTCAATCTTCAATACTTAGAAAAATCTTCTGCTCTTGTCTGTATAGAAATTTTATAACCCGCCATGATGTCATCCTCTAGATTTAGGATAACCCGCCATGACGTCATCTGCCATTAATTTATACTTTGTCCAATATATCTCAACAGATCCTTATCTTAATGACCATTCCGAGAATCGAGGCGTCCTAGTAGCTGGATAACCATTTTTTGGCTTCCTCGTTTTTCGTGCCTGCTTATCAGCCTTCCCTTATAAATATACATGACCAGGTCTTCCTCAACACCCCTTTCATGCGTCTTCTTCCTCTCGCAACCCTACTGCCACTCGAGCTCCGCCGCCGCCGCAACGCACCTCATCTTCCTCGACCTCGGCCGCTGCATCAAACTGAGTCGATCAGAGAACGTCGGTGACCCTCCGTAGTTGATCTGCATCTGTAAGTTCCTGCCTTCCCGCACCTTGGATCTGCATTAGGGTTTCTGCATGTTCTTCGTGTTCTTCACTGTTTCTTCGTAGTCCCTCTAATGCAGCCTCTTTTGATCCAACAGCAATATAGAACTTACATGGTAGTTGTTTTGCATCCATTTTTGATACTAGCAGATCCCTTTTTCCTGTCAAGAAGCCTCATTAGAACTCATGAACTTGTCCGTACTAGTTTTTAGGTCTAGATTTTTCCTTTTCTTGAATAGCATTTGATCCAAAATAATTGCTACAGCCTGTGAAACTTGTTTGTGCAACACTTAGTCAAAACTGCGTTTTGTTAGATCCATATAGCAATGGTGACTCAAACTGCCTCATTAAATTGCCATGCTCAATAGACATCATCCAACTTTATCATGGCGGCTTAAATAACCTGCACTGCTCATGGCGGTTACATAACCTGACTAATTAGTCATATAACATTAGGCGCCTTTATAAGCCGCCATCTTGAATATGCACGGTAATATTTTCTCCCCGACTTAAATTTGAACCGGAATTTTTACTCTTTGTTAGGCTTCCTTCACAATGGCACCCAAACAACCCACCTCCTGCAATTGGTCAAATCCACCATTATTGATAGCACACTTGATGATTTTGTAAAGACTAGCTATTTGGCGAAGAAGGAAATAATGTCATATCGCGCTCCTCACCCCACAGAAGAAAAACCTCAGCCCAAAGAGGGGGAGGTCATCGTCTTCACTGACCATATGAATCGGGGGTTTTCACCACCCGACTCGAAGTTCTTCAGAGATGTCCTACACTTTTTTGACCTCCGTCCTCAAGACATCGGACCCAACTCCGTGTCTAACATTTGCAACTTTCAAGTGTTTAGTGAGGTATATCTTGGAGAAGAGCCCAACTTGCTACTCTTCATAGAGTTGTTTTATTTGAACCGCCAGAATGAATGTGCCAATGGACCTAGCTTGGAGCTTGGCGGGGTCTCAATCCAACGACGGAGAGACATTATCTTTCCTTATGCAAACCCACCAAGTCATCCCAAAGATTGGAACCAGACATGGTTCTATTGCAAAGACATTTCTTCGGCTGATGAAAACCATCTGCCTGGCTTTCGTGCTCTGTGTCTCGACTCCAACATCCACTTCCTGATAAAGTGACAGCTGCCGAACGCCAGACACTCGCCCCCACCATGGATAAAATCAAGGCTCTTCTGGGGAATGGGCTAAACGGTATTGATTTGGTCCGGGTTTAGCTTGCCTGGCGGGTTATTCCGTTGAGCCGCCGCCCCGGTTTGATGTGCACTTATACGGGCGCAAAGAATGACCCTCTGCGGCACAGCCCTGATGATTTACCTGAAGATCTTATCAATGATATGACCGAGTCACTCTTAAACGAGAGCCTAGCAGATTGTGGCAAGGTGGGCTTAAGCCCTTTCTGCAAAGCTAACCCGGCTCCAGCAGTAAGTCACCAAGCTAAAGAAATCATCTCCATCATGACGCTTATCTGTAATCAAACCTTTGCTGACTTTCATAGGCTGATGATAAATTCTGGAAGGCGAAATATGATCATGAGGCCGCAAACACAGCCGGGAAGCCCAAGAGAGCCGCCAGGAAAGCCACCATGAAGAAAAGGGGAAAGAAGCCTAGCGCTTCCGAGCTACTTCAACTGGAGGACTCTTCTGAGTCGGAGGTAGCCCTTTACTCTCTTTGCTCATTTTTTAATCACCTTATTGATATTGATTATGATCAGGAGAACACGGGCACGAATCACGGGGTGGATGAAGAGGTAACTATTATTTCCTCCAACTCAGAGCCTTTGTCGAGACAACAAGTCTGACGGGTAACCCGGAAAGTAAGATTTTCACATCCCTTAGCTTATCAAGATCCTCAATTTCTTTTGAAGTGACAGATTCATGAGAGCCGGAGGCAGACCCGGAGCAACAAAGATGTGGAACTCTCCTCCTGCTTACCAAACATGCCACGGAAGCGCCGGAACGAGGTCACCTCCAACTGAAATTCCTCTTATCCTTTGGCGGGTCTCACTCTTCAACCACTGAACCCTTCTGACTCAAATTATGAGGAAACGTCACCTTCCTCCGGTGACTCAATTCAGTCCAATATGCCGGCTTTCAAGACCGCTCCAGGGTAACGATGACTGACTTATCTTGTATTAATTTCAATTCTTTGTATTTATACTGATCTTTTGGTCTTATGCAGCGGAAAAGCAAAGCCTAGCAAGAAGGCGAAGAAGAACAAGCCGGCCGATGAGCCAATCCTCAAAGAGCCGGAACTCTAGACGGTCGCACCTGAAGCCTCCGTTGCTGAGCCCCCGCTTGCACCGGCGCATGAACCGCCTACGTCAATTACTGACCCGCCTGCTGACCAAGCCGCTGATGGCTCTGAAAACCCTGAAGTTTCTAGCCTGGTCAAAACAGACGACCCACAAGACGCTGATGTTGAGATTACCAAGACCAGCTACACTGAGCTGGGGAGACCCACAATACTGGCCAAGTGTTTTTCCAAGGAGGATCTCATGGAACGCTGCAAAGTCAGGTTTGATGTTGCTGATTATACTCATATAAGTACTGGGGAAGTTCTTTCTGGCTATCTTAGCCAAGTGCACAGCAGCCGTGATGTTAAAATTGACATGGTGAAGCAAATGCACCAGAAATTTGAGGTATAATCTCTTCTCTTCCCTTAATTATCCTTATTACACCAGCCCCCAAGTCTATTGCTTATGATGAATATGTTGTAGACTTAGAACAAACATATAAGTATTAGTAATATTCTGTGATCAAACCTGTAAAAAATCCGGCTTAATCCATAGTCCCACAGGGCCGGGTTTATCAAAATGAATGAGTCGGTCCTTCACATGTTTGTGTAGAACATAACATTGTGCAGATTTAACAGCAATATGCATTAGCCCCCAAGTGCCAAGTACTTTGCCTGCAAAGTGCTTGGAACTTACTCTCATGAACCGCCATGTAGATAGAATCTTTCAATAGACATTAGCCCCCAAGTGCCAAGTGTTGTTTCTTGCAAAAGACTTGGTACTTAATATTGTATCATAATATTCAAGATTTTGACCCGGTATTTGTATAGGCCGCCAGCACTCAACTTCAAACAGAACTATCTGATGTGAAGAACCACCTAGAAGCACAGGAGACTGAAACCCAAAGAGCCAACTCCAAGTTTGAATTCACTGTGTCAGAACAAGAGAAACTGAAAAAAGACTTTGAAGTGGAGAAAAAGGCTTGAGTTGAAGAGAAGATCACTTTGACCAATCGGGCTGAGAAAGCAGAGGCAGGTCTTGAGGAGGTGACCGCCGAATTAGCCGGCTTAAAATGCCATGTATCTCAGATGGTCTCAGCCATCTTTAGTAAGTCGCCCTGAAAATGTCAACTATTTCAACTTCTCTAGTGATCATATGAATTGGTATGAACTCACCTGACATTGTTATGCGGGTCCCAGGAGCGCAAATCTGAACCAAGATATGTTGATCAAGTTGAAGGCAGTTTATACACTGGTAGAATGACTCTACACCGAATCTCAGCGTGCTCTAGCCATAGTGGCCTTGTCAAATGAAGTTCCCACCCTCCTGGAGGATGTGCTAAGGAAGCTTTCTGTGCTGCCCCAGCGATTTAATGAACTAAGGTGATCGTCTGCAAGAGTCGGAGCCGTGTCCGCTTTAAGTCGGGCCAAAGCTTGGCTATCGGAACTAGACCCGGCCAACATGGCCATTGGTTATCCAAGCCTGAAGGAAGATGGCACTTCTTTTGAACAGGAGGACTTTGCCGCTTGTGTGAAAGAAATACGCCATGTGGCCACCCTGATTGCTGATGAGGCGGATCTCTCCAGGTACCAACCAGGTTAGGCGGAGAACCGGAGAATACCAACGCCGCATTATAAAGTGACTAGCTTGATCCCTCCAGTCCGTAAGCATACCTTCACCCCTGAAGTTGACCCGGCCGGATTAATTGATGATGAAGCTGAATTTGAAGCATTAACTGGTCATCATCAACCTTCCAGGACAAGGAGCAGGACGAAAGAGCGGAGAGGGTTGATCCGAAAGTTTCAGGTCAGCAAGAGAATTGACCCGCCAGGCGGCTCATATTTGTAACCTGCTGAAAAACAACATTAATAATTTGGACTCGGGGGTGGTGTAATAGGAGTAGAAATGACTTTGCTTCGTCATGCCGTCGTGCACATTTTGATGCCTAACACTGTTAAGCCGCCGTCATATATTTACTCCTTTAAACTTATCATATGTTTTCCTTATGCATGAAAAAGCTTTTGAACTGTCCTGCACAAAGAAATAGATCACCAGGTCCCTTGGCAGCTTACCGCAAGGCGGGTCATAATATCTTGTATATAACCATTAATATGGAAAAAAGAATCACAGATAAGCCTATTATGAATTATAGCTTTGAAATACAACTATAATATCGTACCTGTGATTTTGAATTTATACTGCCGGTTTATGGGACTTAAACAGTAAGAGTGATAACCAATCCTTAGAAGTCACTCACTTCCAAGTGTATGATGTTTGTCATATATTGGCGACTTATCATCCAAAAACCAAGCCGGGTTAAATTTAAACTACCCTTATACTCAGATCTGAACAAAAAAGTCTCAAGACAAAATCAAAGATTGCTTTCAAAAAAATTTAAGCCAAAATAGACAGAAAAACAAGGCTTCTAATTCGAATACGATCAGTAAACTGTTCCAAAGGGGTTAAGCTAGGATTCGAATACGATCATGCAGCCCCCAGTGGCTTTGGCATTGCACCAATCAAGAGGGTACCGACAACTATGTTCTCTTTGGTTCGAATAGAACCTATGTTTGAATAGGAAGCCCCCAAATGACCTTGAGAGTTTTTTAAAAACTCTGATTCGAATACGATCAAAGTCGGACCCAAAAGGGGTTAAGCTGTGATTCGAATACGATCAAGAAGCCCCCTAGTGAGTTTGGCAGTGTGCCGATCAAGAGGGTACTGACAACTATGTTCTCTTTGGTTTGAATACGACCTATGTTTGAACAGGAAGCCCCCTAATGATCATGAGATTTAATGGCTAGATTCGAATATGATCATGAGCCGGACCAAGAGGGTTAAGCTAGATTCGAACATGATCAGCCCCTCAATTGGTCGTTTGAACTTAAAATGATGAAGACATATGATCATTGAGGATGAAAAGGATAGAGGTCTTGCTTTATTACTTTATCATAATATATACATCGTCAAAATATGTACATCATGAGAGTCGGTGGCTCAGGTGTAGTAAGGCCGGAGATGAGCTATATTCCACGGCCGGCGGGTCTCTTCCTCCGACTTACGTGAGTCTTTGTGCTCTCGAACATCGATAAGGTAGTATGACCCATTATTCAGGTTCTTGCTGACCACAAAAGGCCCTTCCCAAGGTGGGCATAACTTATGTGCATCAGTTTGATCCTGGATGAGCCAGAGCACCAAGTCACCTTCTTGAAAGGTTCTGGTCTTAACCCGGCGGCTGTGATAACGGCGTAGGTCCTGTTGGTAAATCACCGAATGGGCTGCAGACAATTCACGCTTCTCATCTAGCAGGTCAAGTGCATCCTTTCGGGCTTGCTCATTATCAGCCTCCACATAAGCCGCCACACGGGGCGAGTCATGACGGATGTCACTAGGTAGAACCACCTCTGCTCCGTAGACCATGAAGAAAGGCGTGTAACCCGTAGACCTGTTGGGGGTAGTATTGGTGCTCCATATCACAGAAGGTAACTCCTCCACCCAATAACCCGGCGTTCGGTGCAAAGGAACCATAAGCCGGGGTTTGATGTCCTTCAAGATTTCCTGATTGGCTCTTTCAGCTTGACCATTGGACTGACGGTGAGCTACTGATGAAACATCAAGCCGGATGTGCTCATGTTTGACAAAACTCCTCCATGGCGCCTTTGGAAAGATTAGTACCATTATCAATTATAATGTGGTGTGGAAAGCCAAAATGGAAGATCACCTTTTTCATGAATTGAACCGTCGTGGCTGCATCACACTTACTAATTGGCTCTGCCTCAACCCACTTTGTGAATTTGTCAACCGCCACCAAGAGGTGGGTCTTTTTATCTTTGGACCTTTTGAAAGGCCCAACCATGTCAAGTCCCCAGACTGCAAACATCCAAGTAATTGGGATCATCCTCAGCTCTTGAGCCAGTACGTGAGCTCGTCGTGAGAATTTCTGACAACCCTCACATTTACTAACCAGATCCTCTGCATCAGCATGAGCTGTCAGCCAATAAAATCCATGACAAAAAGCTTTAGACACCGGTGACTTTGAACTGGCATGATGGACACAATCTCCTTCATGAATCTCACGAAGAATTTATTGACCTTCCTCAGGAGAGACACAGCATTGAAATGCCCCAATGACACTGCGATGATGCAACTTGCCATTAGCAATTGTCATTGACTTAGATCGTCGGGTTATCTGCCTGGCCAAGGTTTCTTTCTCAGGCAACTCACCCCGGGTCATGTAAGCCAAATATGGTACTGTCCAATCTGGGATGACGTGAAGAGCCGCCACCAATTGCGCCTCCGGGTCAGGAATAGCCAAGTCTTCTTCTGTAGGTAACTTGACAGAAGGGTTATGCAGAATATCCAAGAAGGTATTAGGCGGCACCGGCTTACGCTGAGACCCTAGCCGGCTTAAAGCATCAACCGCCTCATTCTTTCTGTGATCAATGTGCTCGACCTGGTAACCCTTGAAGTGTCCCGCAACAGCATCAACTTCATGGCGATAAGCCGCCATGAGGGGATCCTTGGAATCCCACTTGCCTGAAACTTGTTGAGCCACCAGATCTGAGTCGCCAAAGCATCTTACACGGCTTAAGCTCATCTCCTTAGCCATCCGAAGACCATGGAGCAATGCTTCATATTCCGCTGCATTGTTAGTACAAGGGAACATCAACCTTAGCACATAACAAAATTTATCACCTCGAGGGGAAGCTAAAACAACTCCAGCCCCCGAGCCCTCCAATTGCCTGGACCCATCGAAGTGAATAGTCCAATATGTGTTGTCCGGATTTTCTTCAGGCATCTGCAACTCCGTCCAATCATTGATGAAGTCCACCAATGCTTGAGACTTGATGGCAGTGCGTGGTACATACTTTAGACCATGAGGCCCAAGCTCAATGGCCCACTTAGCAACTCGTCCTGTTGCTTCTCTATTTTGAATGATATCTCCTAAAGGAGCAGAACTGACCACAGTGATGGGATGACCCAGGAAATATTGCTTAAGCTTTCAGCTTGCCATGAACACCCCATAAACAAGCTTCTGCCAATGCGGGCACCTTTGCTTGGACTCAATAAACACCTCACTATTGTAGTAAACCGGCCGTTGAACCAGATGTTCCTTGCCAACCTCCTTGCGCTCCACCACAATGGCCACACTGACAGCACGTGTTTTAGCAGCCACGTATAACAATAGCGGCTCCTTATCAATGGAGGCAGCAAGGACCGGCGGCTCAGCTAGTTGTCTCTTCAAATCTTCAAAGGCAGCGTTAGCAGCGTCATTCCAGACAAAATCGTCTGTCTTCTTCATCATCTGATACAACGGTATGGCCTTCTCACCTAACCGGCTTATGAACCAGCTTAAAGTAGCAATACGACCCGCCAGTCGCTGAACATCATTGATACACGCAAGTTTAGCCAAAGAGGTAATTGCCTTGATCTTCTCCGGCTTAGCCTCAATGCCTCTGTTTGAAACCAGAAAACCCAAAAGCTTGCCTGCAGGCACACCAAAAACGCACTTGGTCGGGTTAAGCATCATCTTGTAGACCCAGAGATTATCAAAGGTTTCCTTCAGATCCTCTATCAAGGTCTCCTTCTCTCTGGACTTCACCATAATGTCGTCCACATAAGCATGAACACTGCGCCCAATCTAATTGTGAAGACAGTTCTCCACACATTGTTGATAAGTCGCCTGGGCGCTCTTAAGCCCAAAAGGCATAGACACATAGCAGAAGGCTCCAAACAGAGTAATAAAAGCCATCTTCTCCTGGTCCTTAACTGCCATCTTGATCTGATGATATCCAGAATAAGCATCCAAAAAGCTCAAACGCTCGCAGCCCGCCATAGCATCGGTGATTTGATCTATACGGGGGAGAGCAAAAGGATCAGCCGGACAAGCTTTGTTTAAGTCCATGTAATCCACACACATACACCAGGTGCCATTTTTCTTAAGCACGAGCACCGGGTTAGCCAACCATTCTGGTTGAAAGTCTTCAATAATGAACCCGGCTGCTAAGAGCCGGGCCACTTCCTCACCAATGGCCTTATGCCTCTCCTCATTGAACCGCCGAAGAAAGTGCTTGACCGGCTTAAATTTTGGATCAATATTGAGAGTGTGCTCAGCGAGTTCTCTCGGTACACCCGGCATGTCAGAAGGTTTCCATGCAAAGATGTCACGGTTCTCACGAATGAACTCGATGAGCGCGCTTTCCTATTTGGGATCCAGATTGGCACTGATACTGAACTGTTTAGATGAATCGCCACGAACAAAATCAACTACCTTGGTGTCGTCAGCCTACTTAAACTTCATATCCGGTTCATGCTCTATGGTGGGCTTCTTCAAGGACGTCATGTCTGCCAGGTCAACATTGTCTTTATAAAACTTTAACTCTTCTACGGCACAGACTGACTCAGCATAAGTCACGTCGCCTTCTTCGCACTCCAAAGCCAGCTTTTGACTGCCATGAACCGTAATGGTCCCTTTATGACCCGGCATTTTGAGCTGCAGATAAACATAACACGGCCGCGCCATGAACTTGGCATAAGCCGGCCGTCCAAACAAAGCATGATATGGGCTCCTGATCTTGACCGCCTCAAAAGTTAATTTCTTAGCCCTAGAGTCGTCTCATCTCCAAAAGCTACCTCCAGCTCAATCTTACCAATTGGATACGCTGACTTACCAAGCACCATGCCATGGAAAATAGTATTGGACTGCTTAAGATTCTTATCAGTTAACCCCATACGGCGGAAGGTTTCATAATAGAGGATATTAATGCTGCTGCCTCCATCCATGAGTACCTTAGTAAACTTATAGCCACCGACTTGAGGTGCCACCACCAAAGCCAGGTGACCTGGGTTATCAACCCGGGGCGGGTGATCCGCCCGACTCCACATAATGGGTTGCTCAAACCATCACAAGTATTGAGGAACGACTAGCTCAACAGCGTTCACCGCCCTCTTGTGAAGCTTCTGGTCCCGTTTGCACAAACTTGTAGTGAAAACGTGATACTGCCCACTACTCAACTGCTTTGGATGAATTTGATACCCGGATTGGTGCTGCTGTTGCTTACTCCTTGGCCAGATTGCTGGTTTCCTTGATTGTATCCATCCTAGTTATTTTGGTGGCCCTGAAAGCCGGAACTAGAGCCGTCGCCTCCATAACCCAGGCCCTGAAAGCCGGAACCTGAGCCACCACCTGGCCCATTGTTGATGTCGAACATGTTGGATTCTTGAAAGCCTTCATGGTCGTACAATCCTTCCATAGGTTAGTGGACGACTTCTGTTGAGTTCCGTGCCTTGGACATGGCTCATTCAGCAACTGCTCAAGAGTGGGACCTGACCCGTCGGACCAAGGAGGTGGCCTCCCCTTACGTCGTTGATTGTTGCCTTGTGCATTGGTGTTAGCCACAAACTCCAAGCTACCATCAGCCTTATGTTTATTATTGCCTCCTTGATTCGCCTGGTTATGCTGCGGACCCTTGGCGTTGCCGTTCTTCTTTCCCTTCCCTGCCTTCTCATCGTCAGACTCGGGATCCTTGGTACTATCAGAGTCGGCGTATTTGACTAGAGCCGCCATCAGCTAGCCCATGTCATTACAATCGTGCTTGAGCTGCCCCAGCTTCTATTTCAGACACGTAAAACAGCAATTTTTCTCCAACATTAAGACTGTAGAGCCGGCATCCATCTTATCAGATGAATGCATTATGGCTTTGACCCGGCGCACCCTATGGGTCGTGGATTCACCCTCCTCTTGCTTGTAGTTAGTCAAGTCCACAATTGACAAGGGTTACTTGCATGTATCTTTGAAGTTCTGAATAAACCGGGCTTTTAACTCTGCCCATGAGTCGATGGAATTAGGTGGCAGCCCCTTCAACCAAGTGCAGGCCATCCCATCCAACATCATGGTGAAGTACTTGGACATTGCAGCATCACTGACCTTCAGCAGTTCCATGGCCATCTCATAGCTTTCAATCCATGCCCCCGGCTGTAAGTCAGCCGTACAATTAGGCACCTTTCGAGGCCCCTTAAAATCCTTGGGCAAACGTTCATTGCACAGAGCCAACACCAGACAAGGGACACCTCTGGTCCTAGAGGTTACTCCTGCCTCAATAGACGTTGTCGGATAAACCGGAAATGCTGGTAAGCCGCCGGCTGAGCCGCCTGTTCAGCCGCCTGCTGAGCCACCCATGCGGCCACTTGACGTTTCCTAATCAATGAAGTTAGGAACTCCATCACGCGTCGGGTCATGCCCGCGCGGCTGATCACGGCACCGGTCATTGCTGGAAACCACCGTTGAATCCATGTGCCTGCTGTAGCTCGGGCTCCGGCTTGGCCGAGGGGTTGAGTGAATCATGTCTCGACTATAAGAATACGCCTTCTGCTGCACCAAAGCCGTCTAAAGAAGTTCTATGACCCTCCGTGTTTCAACCGCCATCGGTGAGTCACCATCCGCTGGGAGAGCCGCCAGTCGTGCTACCGCCGCGATCATGTTCTCCAATGGGTTAGAATAATGACCTGGTGATGTCGGCACATAATGAGTCGGAGCAATGTTCAGACATGGAGGCTCCATCACTCGTGGCTAAACCAGCGTGCCAGCCCCGGGCGTTGCAACCCGGTTTACCTCCGGCGGGTTACTGGGGCCTGCTCCGGGTGTGCGAAAAAGGTTTCTAGGATCATAAATCGGAGGCAGACGAGATTGAGCCTTCTGGTACCTTCTCCTAATAACCTCATTTGATGCGTTCTGATCCATTGTGAGTTGAAAAGCATGCGACTGAATCTGTTGAGCTTGAGCGTCCAGAGCCGCCCGCTCTAAAGTCATCCTGACGTCTTCTGCCGCCAGGTCTTCTTTAGCTTGTACTATATCCAGCTTTAACTGTGCCACTTCCGCATCATGTTGAGCTTGATCCGCCGGGTTGACCATGATGGTTAATAGGGCTGTCATCTTGTCCATGAGATCCATCAGCACCTGAGCCGGCGAGCACGCAGGGCCTCCTGCCCCGACTGCCGCTGACCCGGAGGTTATTGCCGCCGCAGCCGTGGAGTTTTGACCGGGCTGCGTGCCAGCCATGAAGATCCCAACCCGGCTCAGCGGCTCAAAGGGGTCTGGAATATTGCTGCCATCGGAACAGCCCCCGAACCCGCCGTCTTGCAGTTGATACAACGAATCCGTCTCACCCATGGCCGACTCACCATCAGAACAGATGGCCGTCTCACCAATAGACATAGATCCTTCAGAAAATTCCCCTCCATGGACGCATCCCATGAAGGCACGCTTCATGGCAGGTTGAGCCCGGGCGGGTCTCGCACGCTGAGCCGTCTCGATGATGTCGGTGCAGATGTCCGGCTCAGGGCCCGGCTCGCCGATCTTGCTGATGAAGACGTGAATTCCGCCGAAGGGGACCCGGTACCCGTACTCAATTGAGCCGGCGTCGGGGCCCCAGCCTGCGTTATCGATGTAGAGCTTGCCGCGACGACTCTTGGTCATCCGGCCCACATTGTATCCCTTGAGCCCTTTGAAGTTGCCCTTCAAGAAGTAAATCCTCCGTGTGCTGGCCCTACGGTGGGAGCAAACTGTCGTGGAATTATCACGTCAGATGTCCTCGTGGAAGGACTTAGTCGTGGAGCCATCGCAACTAGGAAGCTTAAAGGGGTTAATCAGGACAAAGGACATGAGGTTTATACTGGTTCGGCCCCTTGCGGTGAAGGTAAAAGCCTACGGCCCAATTTTGAGTGGGATTGCTTATGTCTCGATTACCAGGGAGCGAATTTGCTTGACCTAGCTCTCGATCTGATGTTACTTGTCCTGAACCGCCGCCGGGTCGTCCCTTTATGTACAGAGGTCGACGCCTAGCAGCTCACGGAGTCCCGGCCGACTCATAAACAGTGTCTGGCTCGGTCTCTCCCTATTCTTGCCTCACAATACAAGTTATATACAAATGGCGGTTTATCTCTACGGGCCTTGAATCGCCTTTGGGCTTGGGCCCTTAACTGAACCGCCATCTTGAAGTGTCGTTCTGGGCTTCATATCTTGACTCGCCATAGGTATAACCCGGCCCCTCCTGGCGGGTCATACCTAATAGCTATATCCCCAACACATAGTGTCCCTAGTATGCCTCTACTTGACTAGCTCGTTAATCAAAGTTGGTTATGTTTCCTAACCATAGACATGTGTTGTCATTTGATGAACGGGATCACATCATTAGGAGAATGATGTGATGGACATGACCCATTCATTAGCTTAGCATTTCAATCGTTACAGCTTCATTGCTACTGCTCTCTTCATGACTTATACATGTTCCTCAGACTATGAGATTATGCAACTCCCGAATATCGGAGGAACACTTTGTGTGCTACCAAACGTCACAACGTAAATGGGTGATTATAAAGGTGCTCTACAGGTGTCTCCGAAGGTGTTTGTTGGGTTGGCATTGATCGAGATTAGGATTCGTCACTCCGTGTTATGAAGACGTATCTCTGGGCCCTCTCGGTAATACTCATTGATAACCCACAAGTGTAGGGGATCGCAACAGCTTTCGAGAGTAAAGTATTCAGCCCAAATTTATTGATACGACACAAGGGGAGCCAAAGAATATTCTTAAGTATTACCAGTTGAGTTGTCAATTTAACCACACCTGGATAACTTAGTATCTGCAGCAAAGTATTTAGTAGGAAAGTAGTATGATAGTAATGGTAACAGTGGCAAAAGTAATATTTTTGGGTTTTGTAGTGATTGTAACAATAGCAACGGAAAAGTAAATAAGCGAAGCACAGTATATGAAAAGCTCATAGGCATTGGAGCAGTGATGGATAATTATGTCGGATGAGATTCCTCATGTAATAGCTATAACATAGAGTGACACAGAACTAGCTCCAATTCATCAATGTAATGTAGGCATGTATTCTGAATATAGTCATACGTACTTATGGAAAAGAACTTGCATGACATCTTTTGTCCTACCCTACCGTGGTAACGGGGTCCTAGCAGAAACTAAGGGATATTAAGGCCTCCTTTTAATAGAGAACCGGACCAAAGCATTAACACATGGTGAATACATGAACTCCTGAAACTACGGTCATCACCGAGAAGTATCCTGATTATTGTCACTTCGGGGTTATCGGATCATAACACATAATAGGTTACTATAGACTTGCAAGATAGGATCAAGAACACACATATATTCATGAAAACATAATAGGTTCAGATCTGAAATCATGGCACTCGGGCCCTAGTGACAAGCATTAAGCATAGCAAAGTCATAGCAACATCAATCTCAGAACATAGTGGATACTAGGGATCAAACCCTAACAAAACTAACTTGATTACATGGTAAATCTCGTCCAACCCATCACCGTCCAGCAAGCCTACGATGGAATTACTCACGCACGGCGGTGAGCATCATGAAATTGGTGATGGAGGATGGTTGATGATGACGACGGCGACGAATCCCCCTCTCCGGAGCCCCGAACGGACTCCAGATCAGCCCTCCCGAGAGAGATTAGGGCTTGGCGACGGCTCCGTATCGTAAAACGTGATGAAACTTCCTCTTTGATTTTTTTTCTCCACGAAACGGAATATATGGAGTTGGAGTTGAGGTCGGCGGAGCTGCAGGGGGCCCACGAGACAGGGGGCGCGCCCAGAGGGGGTGGGCGTGCCCCCCACCCTCGTGGATAGGGTGTGGGCCCCCTGGTCTTCATCTTTTGCCAGTATTTTTTATATTTTCTGAAACTTATCTCCGAGGATTTTCAGGTCATTCCGGGAACTTTTGTTTTCTACACATAAAACAACATCATGGCAGTTCTGCTGAAAATAGCGTCAGTCCGGGTTAGTTTCATTCAAATCATGCAAGTTAGAGTCCAAAACAAGGGCAAAAGTGTTTGGAAAAGTAGATACGTTGAAGACGTATCACTCATCACTATAAGCCTTGCAAGCATTGTGATTAATGAGTTAGTTGCAGGATGAAGTATTACAGAACGTGTAAAGAGACTTGCCGGTAACGAGATTGAACTAGGTATGATGATACTGACGATCGAATCTCGGGCAACTAACATACCGATGACGAAGGGAACAACGTATGTTGTTATGTGGTTTGATCAATAAAGATCTTCGTAGAATATGTTAGAACCAATATGAGCATCCAGGTTCTGTTATTTGTAATTGACCAGAGATGTGTCTCGGTCATGTCTACATAGTTCTCGAACCCGTAGGCTCCGCACGCTTAACATTCGATGACTATTTGTATTATGAGTTATGTGATTTGATGACCGAAGTTTGTTCGAAGTCCCGGATGAGATCACGAACATGACGAGGAGTCTCGAAATGGTCGAGATATAAAGATCGATGTATTGGAAGGCTATATTCGGACATCGGAAAGGTTCCTAGTGATTCGAGTATTTTACGGAGTACCGGAGAGTTACGGGAAATCGCCGGGGGAAGTAACGGGCCTTAATGGGCCGTACAAGTAAGGAGAGAAGGGCCTCAAGGGGTGGCTGCCCCCCATGGGCTTGTCCGAATTGGAGTAGGAGGGGACGGCGCCCCCTTCCTTCCCTCCTCCTACTAGGAATAGGAAAGAGGAGGCGAATCCTACTTGGACTAGGGAATCCTAGTAGGATTCCCCACACCTGGCGCGCCCCCCTTGGGCTGGCCACCTCTTCTCTCCCCTCCTTTATATACGTGGCCAGGGGGCACCAGACACACAAGTTGATCAAGTTGATCTTTTAGCCGTGTGCGGTGCCCCCCTCCATAGATTTCCACCTCGGTCATATCATCGTAGTGCTTAGGCGAAGCCCTCCGCCGGTAATTTCATCATCACCGTCACCATGCCATCATGCTGTCGGAACTCTCCCTCAGCCTTAGCTGGATCTAGAGTTCGAGGGACGTCACCGAGCTGAACGTGTGCAAATCACGAAGGTGTCGTGCATTCGGTACTTGATCGGTTCGATCGCGAAGACGTTCGACTACATCAACCATGTAGGGGATATACCCCGCAGTATGACCCGGCCGGAGATATGACCCGGCTGGGATTGGATGTTTCATTGGTGACCCGATAGAGTATAAGCCGGCGGGAACAGTTAAGCAGGTTAAGCCGGCGAGAACAGTTAAGCATTGTAAGCCGGCAGACACAGTCATGTAACCCGGCGGACATAGTCATGTAACCTGGCAGACACAGTCATGTAAGCCGGCAGACACAGTCATGTAAGACGGCAGACACAGTCATGTAAGCCGGTAGACACAGTCATGTAAGCCGACAGATGTTAAGCCAGACGGTAAGCCAGATGGTAAGCCAGATGGTAAGTCAGATCGTAAGCCAGACGGTAAGCCAGACCGTAAGTCAGATTGTAAGCCAGATTGTAAGAAGCCCAAGATGTTAAAGAAGCCCATGGAGAGAAGCCCGTGATGAGAAGTCAGAATAGTTTAAGTCTTAGTCCGAGATGGACTCTATATGTAACCCGCCCCTTCAACTTATATAAGGAGGGGTAGGGCACCCCAAGAGGGGACAAGCAAGAAGAAACAATCTCTAGGGCTAGACACAAAGAGCCGGCTACCGGCGACTCCCTCATTATCATAATGAGACCTAGCCACAAACAGCATGTAGGGTTATTACTGGATGATGTTTCCCTGGGCACGAAGCTGTCTAAATCCTTGTCTATGTTGCGTCTCTCGATTCCGCTCAACCCATCTCAAGCTACCACATAGATGTGTTGGCCCGCTACTAAGTCCTCACACTAAGGACATCTTCCGTGTCAATTCCACGACAGTTGGCGCCCACCGTGGGGCTCGCACACGGTGGTGTTGAGTTCTTGGAGGGATCTCACCCAAGGATCGAGAAGTTCACAAATTTCTGGATGAAGAAGAACCAGTTGGAAGGATCTGCATCAAACCCCAGAGAGGATTGAATCATTGTTGCTACTACACTCACGGAAATTACGGTCAAGTACTAGTAGTTGCAAGGTTTACGAGATCTAATTGATTTTGGAATAATACTATGTACTACTTCTAGTACGTGAGCTCTAATCAGAGCAAATTTTGATTAAGCCAACTCTCATGCATCACATGAAGACTCAAGAAGCATCAAGGAGAGATTCCAGTGTAACAATATGGTACAAACCGACATAAAAGAAACTGGTTCAGACAATACCGGGTCTCAGAAGGAATCCGGCCTGTCTTCGTCAAAAATTATCACGACCCGGAAACGGATAGTGACCCCGACCTAGATTGACCGCATCGAGCCACCTCTGCTGCTTCGCGGCCTCACTCGCGGTCGCCTCGGCCAGGAGCTTACCGGTGGGTTGCTGATGTGCCTCCCCCCGCCGAGCCGCCGTGAAATCCGCCTCTGACCCACCATCTTTAAGTCGCCGGCGCCTTGACACCCTTCTCCGATTGCATTCAAGTCGTTGCGACCGCACTTGCGCCAAGGACCGCTGCCTTGACTCGGATGGACCGAGTCGCCCCTGCGATAGCCGTCGAACCGGCCTCCCCTTGCCGGTGCCCCACTGTCGTCTTTATGGCCGGTATCCTCCTATGCAGCCATCTCATCCATGCGGAGAGCTGCCGCACCAATGCAGCCTTGAGCCGCCACTGCCTCGGTCAGCCGCTGGCCTCCTTTGCCGGTGCGGTTCCGTCGGCCTCCATCATCCATCTCCGAGTGCTGCCTCGCGCTGCGACAAGTCGGTCTCTGAGCCGCCCGGCCGCGTCCGCCCTTGAAAGAGCCGCCCTTGTATCACCAAGTCGCCGAAGTCGTCGTCGCTGCTCCGGCTGGTTCCGACCTCTGCCACCACGGCCATCGCGCCTCAGCTCGCCGCTGGCCTCCTTTGTCGCGTGTTTGAACTGCCACTAGGTCAACAACCAGCCATCTGCCATGGCTTTAAACCGCCAAATCACCGGCACCACTACTTTGACCCGTCAGCGCCTCCCCAACCACGTTTTGCATTGTGAGCCGCCGGCCTCTGTCAAGTCACCGTCGTGCTTCACCAATCCGCCCGCCTCAGGCCCCGGACTGGCCCTCTGCCGCGACTCCAAGCCGCCGTGAGCTGCTACCTACTACTCTGACTCTGCCGCAAATCAGCGCGGCCTCGAGCCCAGCCTTGCGTCGCCTCCATCGGTGAGCCAGTTCACTGAGCTACATCTTTGACCTCTAGCGGTGACTCGCCCCGCACTCTTTTGACTATGGTCGGCCGCCTTCATGTGGCACTGCCTCGGACCTCGTCTCATGCCCGTGACCCTGTGCTAAGCCACCAACGTTTCTCCGCTGCTGTTGAATTGCCCCGGACTCTTCTGCCACCACGGGTCGCGAGTTGCCATTATTGTTGTTTCATACACGGTGTACGAAAAAAAATGATTGCCCAAGCTGATTCTACCGACGCTGGTCACCGCTCTGTGTGGACTACAGAGTCCGATCAAAATGCAAGAACATCACAGATCCCTGCGCCCTCTCAAGCATATCAATTACTGAGTATGTCAGATCGATCAGCATATATACAGGCTGCCAACGTTATCAAGTTCTTCATGTACTACCAGGAGTCACAGGTCAAGGCCACATACGGTTGTGGCCTGAAAGCCGTCGTCGATGAGTTGCCATACCTCAGTGAGCCGACTAGCTATTTCTAACCCGCTGATGTGGCCTTACCCGGCCTTCAGAGCCGCTCAAATCGCCAGCCTTGCCCTGTCTATGCCAAACCGCTGGAGCAAGCTTCACACCGGACGCCTCCTCAAACGGCTGAGTCACTTGGCGCCTCGCGCCTCTACCGCCGTCTCAGCCTTGCGGAGAGCCACCCAGTCGAGTCGCCCGGTGCCTCGCGCCACCGTCGCTATTTCATCCTTGTGGTCAGCCGCCACGCCACCACGGCCTTGAGTCGCCTGCGTCGTTGCTCGCTTCCACTTCTGAATCCACTACAAAAAAAATACACTTCCGTGATGATATGTGTTTGTCACAGTAGGTCGCGTTTTTTGTCATGCATATACATCCATGATGATTTTATGACAGAATCAAGATAGTCATACATGTGCTGTCGTAGAAGTGTTCCATGACATTACCAAAATTATCATCACGGAAGTGTCCACTTCCATGACGATAAATCATGCGTCACAGAAGTGCTTTCGTCAAGAGTGACCGACACGTGGCATCCACCGTAACGGAACGTCGTTAAGCTATCGGATCCGGTTTTGGATCCGATAACCCGTTAACAGCCCGAACCAATGGGGATTTTCCACGTGTAAAATCTTCATTGGCTAGAGAAACATGTGTCAGCTTCGCGTTGGCATAGGTGTCACTCATCCAATGGGCGAGATGCGCCTATGTTATGTTGACACCTAGATCGGCCCAAAGATGGCCCATAAAGTTTAAATGGGCCGGCCCAACTAAAGGCCCACAAGATTTTGCGGACCATAATGGGCCGGCCTAGCTAAAGGCTCACGAGATTTTGCGGACCATAATGGGCTGGCCCAACTAAAGGCCCACAAGATTTAGCGGGCCATAATGGGCCGGCCTAGGTAAAGGCCCACAAGATTTTTGTGGGCCATAATGGGCCAGCCCAGGTAAAGGCCCGCAAGATTTTTGTGGGCCATAATGGGCCGGCCCAGGTAAAGGCCCACAAGATTTTTGCAGATCATAATGGGCAGGCCCAGCTAAAGGCCCATGAGATTTTGCCGACATTAATGGGTCGGCCCAGCTGTAGGCCCACAAGATTTTGAGGACCCTAGAAGGCCGGCCCATTAACTGGCTCCCATGTTTTGGGCCAAATGTCGGCCCATATTGATCCGGTCCGTTAATGGCCTGCCACGTTTTGGGCCTAATAATGGCCCATATGAGATCCAGCCCGTTAAAAGCCTACCACGTTCTGGGCCAAATTATGGCCCAGATCAGGTTCGGCCCTTTAAGACGCTTTGGGCTAAATTATGGCTCGTATCAGATTCGGCCCGTCAACTGGATGCTATGCTTTTGGGCCCACTTGCTAAAGGCCCATTTAGTAATTCAGCCTGATATTAGTTTTGGCCTATTAAGGGCCCGTTTAACATTTTGGCCCTATATTAAATTTGGCATGTTAAAAGCTCGTCATATAGTTGGGCCTAACTACGGCCCGGTTTGCATCCGGCTTGCTCGCAGCCGATAATCTCATTGGGCCAAATAAGGACCGAGACAATTTTGTCGTGTTAAAAGCCCATGATTTGATTCGCACAATCATGGGTCGGGGTCCATTTTGGGCTGCTGCCAGCCTGTGAGCTGTTCGGCACGTTTCAGGCCCAACTTACTTCTCAGCCTCCTAAAAGCCCATTGAGTTTTCTTGCGAAAAGAGGGTCGGCGGTTTACTTGGCCTATTAAAGACCCGAATATACTAGTGGACCAGTTTACATTAAGGCCTTTTAACGGACCAAGATGACGGGGCCCATGATGCGGATCATACATCGTGATTGCATGACGGCCCGATTATGTACCGTAATTTTACGGTTTGGCCGGTTTACTGCGAAGACAGGATATATATACAGTAAAATAACTGCAGCATCGTGAATAAAAAAAACCTAGACTATAAAATAAAGAAATTACGGCATATACTAAGAAGACTAGCCCCGTAAGGGATTCAATTTTCTGGTTTTTTTGAATTTTTTTACTGCTGCTGTTAAAATGACACATGTGAGCGTCTCTTCATTTGCCACATTCTACCCCCACCGCTTTGACCATCTACCAGTCAAACTTGTCTCGAGTAAAAATCCCAGCAGCAGGAAGCGTCTGTATGACGCGTGTAGCTCTCTCCTTTCAGTTCCTTTCACATGTCCTCTTTGACTCTCTCTCTCGAAGACTCCTGTGGATAGCTCCTCGGTGATGGACCAGATATTTCTCCTGGTCTCTCGAAGGATCCCGTGAAATCCCGTTCTACCGCTTGGCCGCTATTTGGCTCTATAAAAACACCCCGCTCCGTGTACGGTGCCATCATCCCCGCTCCTTCTCTCCCGACGCTCCTCCCGAGCTCTGCCCTGTTGTGTCCGATCCAGCGCCGCCAGCGGCTCCATGGAGTGTCTGGGGTTCTATCCTGGGTTGCTTGCCGGTCACGGGCTCTCCCTGCCCCGCGCGACTCCTCCACAGCAGCGTCATCCTCCAGTGCGGGTGTGCCGCCATCGTCGAGCAGGTAGCGGTAGCAAGGATGCATCTCCCAATTTTCCCTTTCCATGCAGCAGCAGCAGATAGCGGCAACAAGGACGCATTAGGAGCGGGCGCCTCTTTTTGCGCCCTCTCGCTAGATCCTCCCAGCAGCAAGTCACAGTCTCCACCACGCCCTTTTCCTGTGGACTATGGAGTCAAATGCTGCTGCCCCTGATCTGTACAAGCAGACCTGCAGCCGGTGCTTGATATGGAAGCATGAATAGTGCAGGAGCTAGCAAAGTTGCCACTCACCGTATGGAACACCAACGTGGGAAGGTGGAAGCACAAATAGAAGCTGCTCTTTCTTCCTCGCCGACTACAGATCCAGCATCTCAGTTATTGGCTTGGCAGCAATGCAACACATCGTCTCACCAGCATAACTTCTCCCCATCGGCACAGGTTCGGCGACGCCCCGTTTCCATGTCATCTCGATTGCAGGGTTACCTCTATGGTGCAGCAGTGGCGTTTTGGTTCTTCTTTCTCGCTTGCAGAAGATAAGCTTTCTAAGCACAAGACTCTTTAGCTTACTGAAAACTTTCTTACCCACAAAACTTCTTGCATATATCTAAAAATGAACTGATATGAAAAACTTCATAATCTTACACGTTTATAACTTAGGACTTGCTATCTATCTCGCTTCATTCATCTACATGCAAGTTGCATTTGGGCCTCCTGAGAGCCAATTAATGACTGCATAGGCTTTCATTTCGATTCCCACTGACTAATGGTTTCTTGACCTGTGTTTCTTTTCTCATATTGGCTGGTTGCATGTCAATTGGTCTTAGTGACTTTCTATATATGGCTTAAGTTCGATTTAGTATTTGTAGGGATACATCTATGTGAGGAGTTTCATCATTAATAGGTGGTTTGGTTCAGAAAAAAATATGACAAGTTTGCATGCGACAATGGGTGGACTATGCAGGATTTTTTATTTTATTTTATGTTTTTGTTTTGTTTTATTTTATTTATGGCCAATGAGGATTGTTTATTGCTGCTACTGATCTGGGTGGTGACAACACTCATCAATGGTTGTGAGCTATGCAGTATGTAGTATATGTGTATTCTCAGTGTATGTAAGCAGCTGCATGTTGAACACTTGGTCCATGAGGTCGGATCAGCTAATTTCTAATATTAAAAAAATACAGTGTCATTTTTCTAAGAGTAAATGAGTACTTTGTGACAATGCCACAAGACTCCTTTGAACTATGGGTGACTGGTTTATTGCTATTGGCTTACTATGGCTGACTAGATGTACCATTTTCTTGTATGAGTTACTTTTCCATGAATAAAGTCTTGGGACGTCTCATCAAATATTGTTAAAAAACTAAATAGTTCATTAATGGCGTGGCGTGCCGCCATGCACTACCGCTGGCTACTTACTACTGTACTATGTACTAGTGAAACTAATAATTACTTGATGCTTGAAAATATTTGTGACTCAAAATATAATGGGTTGACAAGAGAGCTACCTACAGATCAGGGAAATATGAGGGTATAGTCCTGGGTTCATGCTAATATCTGCACTCCTTTTTTGCTACCCAGTGGTAGAAGCTAGATACGTACTATCTTAATCAATATTCTTGATTTAAGAGTAACGGTTATTACTGAATTTAGGAACTATTTGTTTAGGAATATAGAGTGACGCTGATATGTTTCAGTTATTACATAATGAAGGAACATCTTTCTATGTCCTTGTTGTTGACAGAACAAGGCTTGGTATAGTGGTATGTTTCAATATATTCCAATATGTTTAAGACAGTTATGATAATTTCAGGCTTATGTGTCGCTATATTTTCTTTTGACATTGTGGACTGAAGAAAAATTGATGAACTTTCTATAGCAAAGAGTATACTTGCTTCAGGACTACAATTTGATGAATTGTGTCCTTTTTTCCTTTGCACTCAAGGACCAAGAGTCCAAGACACATGGTCTGAGTGGCAAGTGGTAACATGGGAGCAAATGTGCTAACTGAAGCACATGTATGCAATACCAATATGTATTTGTATATGACAAGCATTGACATGAAACACGCACCTAACAAAACACAGACTACTATTATTTCTCCTCTATTACCTTTTGGACTGCTCAAATGTAGTTAGTTTTCACTGAGCTCAATTTCAACTGCGAAGATGCAAGTAGTGTGCAATGTGCACTGTATCCACTTGACACCTGCAACGAATCAAGATGCAAGTAGTGTGCAATGTGCACTGTATCCACTTAACACCTGCAAGGAAACAATCGATTGATCATAGAACTGTATGGACCAAAAAATACCTCAGTACACAAGTAGAAATTTTCTTCAATCGGCTTCTCCTCGAAGGTCTCCACCTTTTTCCTCGGGCACGACTCCATGTCTTGAAAAAAATAGCAGAATCGACAGAATAACTTCGATCTGGAAGGTGGACTGTGTTTGCTCAGATGGATGGAGGATCCTGATCTTTCTGAGACACATGACCGTTGCCATGGTACAATAGCTCCTTCACCGGACTCCCTTGCTCCATGGCCAGAGGCACTAGGACTGGGTCGCAACAAGCTGATTCAGAGCAAGCCATTGGTTAGCTCGGGCTACAAACTCACCACGCGGGGGAGGGGGATGGGGCTGGCTGACCTCGGTGTTCGTGGCGGCGGTTGAGCTGGACCTGGCGGTACTCTGACTTGAGATCTCCGGCGGCAGCCATTGGGGCTCCAGTAGTGGATTTGGAAGTCCGGAGGAGTGGCAGCCGAGCCCCACACTCACGAGGCATTTCCTTGAGTGGCTGCTCACCGTGGCATGCGACCAGCAGCGGAGGCGCACGCGTGGCTGGAGCGGCTGTGGGGGCCACAAGGCATGCAGTGCCTTTTTCATCGATTAGTCACAGCTTCGTGATTGTTCTTGCCTACACATAATGTGATTCCGTGCATGTGTTGCCACGTTGCTGCCCAATCCCCCTAATTGTTTGTCGATCATGTCATTCAAGAGATTGTGGGTTTTGTAACTGAAACTATGGATTAATTATTTTTTTCCTCAAAAAGACAAGCATGTGTGTTTGGCATCCTTGTTTAGTGGTTTGGCATAACAAGTTTTAAACTCTGTTATAGTTTTCCTAGAGAATATTACTATTGTGTTGTGTGTGGTATATATATTTCTCAGTGAAGTCTCTAAAAAAGTAGGATGGGTTTCATAAAATTAAATTAAATTGTCAAAGCCCATTGCCAATTGAATTGGTAGTTGTGCATGTATGAAAAGAGGGATTTTTGCAATTGTGCTGGTTTTGTGTAGTTAGATGGATCGATGTATGGTTTGTGATTAGATGCATGTATGAAAGAATGGATTTTTGCACCGTTGTGTTGGCTTGTGCGATCAGATATTAGACGCATAGTAGTTCAGATGTATTTTACTCGTGCACATGTGAAAACTAATTTTGCATGGATACATCGATTTATCCAAGTGGACATTCTTTGTTAATAAAATCCATAGTGATCCCTTCATTGGCTACGGAGTACATTTTTCTGCAGGCAATGAGATGCCAACCAAGTAAACAAGATGATAAGCCCTCCCACGAGAAAACCAAGAAACAACAGGAAGAAATATGATATCATACGACACCATATAAAGTCTCGCCTTGACAAACAGGAACCTATAATTAATGTAAAATTCAATGTAATATCATAATATAAGCTTTGGTAGCTTTAAAGAGTAATCAACTTGATGAGGTAATACAAGATGTGTAGTCCATGATGGACCACCAACATGCTCTCTCTCTTCAGAAATACAAGGGCCCCAAGGAAGATCACTGTCTACAGTATCCTAATTCCATTCCACCATGAGCTAGAAAGCATAAAGACCTGCGTGCAGTATCCTAATTTTATTCCACCATGAGCTAGAAAGCACGAAGACCTGCCTACAGTATCATAATTCCATTCCGCCATGAGGTGGAAAGTGTGTCAGCTAACCTGACAGGGCTTCAACCGCAATTACCTTGATTACCTATGCTTGAAACAAGTCCACCAAAGACAAAAGGAAGGAGTTGGCCTCTACTCCACCACTACATCCCCCAGACCAATTCTATATATCACAATATAAAGATTATCAAGAGACTGCTCTTGCAGAACTACTCTCCCACTCACTATAAAGATACACATATATACAAATTTTGGAAAACTCAATAAAACATATCACACACGAATCAATAGGGCGCGGCGTGCCGCTGTGCACTACCTGCTAGTTACATCCACTAGGCATCAAAGTTTGCCACTATGACAATAAAGCACAAGCAGAAAGCAGATTACATACACTGGACATCAAAGATCGCCACTAGTGCAAATAAACACGCCAACAAAATAATATACAAAACCGACAGCACTTCAATAGAGTTCAATAAAGGTTAGCCCTGCTGGGGAGCTACAGCGCAAGCAGCTAAGCAAGCTGATGAGACTGCGCTTGTTTAACACTTATATCCTCCTCACTCTGAAAGATAAACAAGCAAACAGATTACAGGTTTTGCACATAAAAGTATCAATGCTAACAATTCATCACATTTCTTACTAACGAATAAAGTGACATAGTTTAAAATTGCATTAACACAATATGGTATTGTTCGTGTCAAGACATGGCAGGAAATGACATTGTGAAGGAGTTGACAGCTTCACGACACCATTGGATTACAGATCAAGAACTCATAAGTATCAATGGTTAGTGTGTTGTCAATTTATCCCATTTCAGATTGGCAAATAAAGAGACGGTTTAAATAATAGTAGAATGATATGACATTGTTCATAGTTAAGACATTGCAGAATATGACATTGTGTTGTAGTGGGTAGGTTCACCACACCACTGGATTACGGATCAAGAAGAGAAGCATACATGTAGTGCAAAAGAAGATCACTTGATCTTTATAGTTTAATTTACATGGTATGAAGAAGGAATTTGGTTGTACAACTGAAAACTTAAATTGAGAAGGACAAACTTTTGTTTATGAACTACATAATAAACTTTAAACATGTAATTTGATGCAAACATCAAAAATAAACAGTTGTTGCAGTCTTGCCTAACCAAATATACACAACAAAGTTTGAAGGCTTGAGAAGGACAAACTTATGTTGTTGGTGAAGACAGGCTCTATAAAGCCCTTGTCCATGCTGATGGGGGGGCAATTCAAGAAGTTTACCACAGAATCTTCTTCATAAGCATTGCCTTTATTCTACATTTTGTTAAGAGTAAATACAGATGTGATAATATACGAAAAAATGGAGAATATTTAAGATAAGATGAAGAGTGATGCTACATAACCAAGTAGCTATAAAAGTAAGTATAGCGATACACGCAAAAGGTGCAGCCAAGAGCAATGCACAGCTAAACTTCTTCAGTACCATCGGTGTTATCCAACCTTATGGTAAGAGTAAATATAGATATGATGTGTAGACAATGGAGGGCAAAGGAAAAAAGGTGCAGAGTGATGGTACATGAACAACTACCTGTCAATATAAGTACACTGATAAAGGACATCAAGTACTTACAAGAACAATGTAGAGCTAAAAAAATTCATTGGCATTGGATATATTCTACACTAATGTAACCATTCTGTCGGCATTCTGGGAATGGGGGTACCCAAACTTGCCTGCCTGCAGCCTACAGCCTGGCTCAAGGAGTGGCCCAGTACGGTCCATCTTCCTCAACTCAAGCTCAAGACCCTCGCGAGGGGCCAAGCCTCACGGGGCGGACAACAGGCAGCTTCCTCAGGCACAGCCTCGTCAGGAAGGCTCGCGAGGAGGCGGAGAGATCAAGGCAGGGTACCTTGCGAGGTGCCCGTGACGCGAGCCATGACGACCGAAGCCAGGCGGGCGCCAGGCGGGCGCCGGCCTGTGCAGTGTCCTTGTTTCCTCTTTGGTGCAAAGGGGGCAAGCGCAGGCCGAGGTATCAGGCAAAGGCTACCATTTCAGTGCGCCGAGACCAAGACCAGCAGAACAGCACGATGGAGGTCACCGTCGAGCCCAAGACAGCGTCATCGTCAGAGTCTTTGGCAGGCGAGGACAAACTTTAGTCAGGATAAGTGTACTAGATGTTCCCCTTCAAAATGGCCAATTGTTGGCGCCCTTCCCACTCAATATTTGGGAAGAGGACCAGGGCCTAGCTCTACAGATAGGTCTAGTCACCACAATAGAAGGCATCTGATCTAGAGCCAAAGGATCCGGATCTAATCCTTCCCAAGAGACAACACGTCCACAAGAACATCCCTCGTGAGGCTGTTCTACCCGTGTATTGTTCATCATCAGCCCCAGAGGCAATCCACCACACCACACACTGGAGTAGGGTATTACACCACAATGGTGGCCTGAACCAGTATAAACCTCGTGTCTCGTGTGTTGTTCATCTTTCCTAGCCTAGATCCTTTGCGAGGCGACGAGACGCGAGTTGGTAGAGGAGAGATCTTCGTGTGCACCCCAGAGTTTGAACCTTAAGGGTCTACCGGAACCCGAAATCCGACATTTGGCGCGCCAGGTAGGGGTGCGCCGGAGCTCTCCCTGTCAGCAGCCCATTCTCCATCAACCTTGCGCTTTGCCACCATGGCACGCAGCGCGCCGCCCGCTCCGGCTGCGGAGGCCAGCCCCGAGCCCCGGGGGCTCCGGGCACTGACCCCCGCCCTGCGACAGGTGCGGTGGCCGAACAAGTTCAAGCCAGAGATGTCGCCGCGCTACGACGGCATGGCAGACCTGCTAGCTTTCCTGCTAGCATATGAGGAGGCCATCCTCAAGGCCAGAGGTGATGGACGGATCATGGCCAACAGGCTGCCCATGGCGCTCACCGGCATCCCGCGCATGTGGCTGCTCCATTTGCCAGCTTCTTTAGTGAATTCCTGGGAGGAGCTCCGCGGCCTCTCCCTCGCCCATCATGCAGACCCGGCGCTCCCGGTCATCGTGGCACTCCTTGGTGGCTCCCAAGCACCGCCCTCGGGTCACCACGTCAAGTCATTCGTCCGTCAGGTCGGCACGGCCCTGACTCGCCACTCGGCTCCTCCAAGATGGGCGTCACCCAAGGCCGACTTGACCTTCAGTTTGGATGACCACCCCGCCAACACCGCTTGCTCAGGCGCGCTCCCAATGTTGTGCACTCCCACTATCTGTCAGGTGCCCGTCACCAGGACCCTCATCGACGGTGGAGCCGGCCTCAACATGCTCTGAAAGTGCTAGTTATCGACTAGAGGCGGGTGAATAGGCGATTTTTATCAAAGTCTTCAAAATGTGGAAGTTTCAAAGACAAACAATAGAAATTACCTAATTGATATGCAGCGGAAGATAAACTACAACAAGCAAGCCATAGTCAAGTATGCAATAATGTGAACGTACAAAGACTAATAGCTGCTAGGTAGTAAGGATCAGGATGGAAGATAGTATGAAGCCAATCAACGATAGTAGTCAAGCAATGAAGTCAAACAGATAAGACAAATAAGCAATGACTTCACGAAGACAAACTCAAAGTAAAGGGAGGGAAGGGATAGAACCAGTCACTTGTTGAAGACACATGATTTGTTGGACCAGTTCCAGTTGCTGTGACAACTGTACGTCTGGTTAGGGAGGCTGAGATTCAACTCAGAAGACCGTGTCTTCACCTTATTCCCCTTGAGCTAAGGACACGCAGTCCTCGCCCAATCACTCTGGTAAGTCTTCAAGGTAGACTTCCGAACCTTCACAGACTTCGTTCACTGGTGATCCACAATGACTCTTGGATGCTCAGAACGTGATGCCTAACCGGCTGGAGGATACACAGTCCTCAAGTGTAATAAGTCTTCAGGTCACACAGACAGAAAGACTTCAGTGATGCCTAACACTCTTGGGCTCTGGGTGTTTGGGCTTTGTCCTCGCAAGGATTTCTCTCTCAAAGGCTTCGAGGTGGGTTGCTCTCAAAACGACAAAAGCCGTAAACTAACTCTGAGCAGCCACCAATTTATGGTGTAGGGGGTGGGCTATTTATAGCCACAAGGCAACCCGACCTGATATGTCCGAAATGACCCTGGTCACTAAGGAACTGACACATGTTCCAACGGTCAGATTTCAAACACACACGGCAACTTTACTTGGGCTACAAGCAAAGCTGACTTATCCAGCTCTGGATAAGATTTGCTCACATTGTCTTCGCTCGAAGACATAGGATTTGGGTTGAGCATCACTTCAGTCACTCTGACTTTGTTCACTTGGACCCCACTTAACAGTACGGTGGTTCCTATGACTCAACAAAGAAGAAAAGGAAACAACAAAACAACACAGTCTTCGCGCTCCATAGTCTTCGCTCAATGTCTTCTCATGTCATAGTCTTCAATGTGAATATCTTCACATACCACCATTGTCTTCAATGTCTTCATACATTTTTAGGGGTCATCTCCGGTAGGTAAACCGAATCAATGAGGGACACTACCTGCGTTATCCTGCAATTCTCACAAACGCATTAGTCCCTCAACCAACTTTGTCATCAATACTCCAAAACCAACTAGGGGTGGCACTAGATGCACTTACAATCTCCCCCTTTTTGGTGATTGATGACAAACTGGTTGAAGTTTTCAACGGGAATGAAGTATGTGAAATTGTAAAGGATAGGGTATTGTCTTCATAAGTGGCAAGGGCTCCCCTGAAGATGTGCATATAAGTAATTTGCTTTTGGAATGCAAATGCACATGGTAGGTTGTACTTGTGGAGATCCTCTTCAACTTATGAAGATAATTCATCATGCATGAAATGATATAACTTAAAGAATGACATGCATAATGGAAAATGGACGTCTGCAGAATGATCTAAGTGCAGAATGATCTAAGTGCGGAAGTTATCATCGCACATGAAAGAGCAAATAAGTAGCAGACGACCATCGAGTTTAAGTGTTATAACTCAACGAACAAAATGTATCAAAAGCAAGAGTTGTAACCACTAGGCAAAATATTAAGCAACCGTCCATATGAACCCGCTTGAAGACTATCAAACTCATATGCTTCTCCCCCTTTTGTCAGTAATGACCAAAAAGGTTTGAAGACATAGAGCATCTACTCGTCCTCATGAGGAGTAGTTGAATCAGCAGGGTTGTCGTTGTTGTTTGGCGGTGCAGACGAACTTGGTGCAGTGTTGATGCGTGCAGAAGTAGGGGGTGGTGAAGTAGCATCGTCTTCATCATCGATCACATTTGCATTCACGGTTGCCGCGGAGGAAGAATAGTCAGAGTCTTCAAGGGATGGAGTTCGTCGTAGGACAGCATTTCGTGGAGTGGCAAACTTGAATCGTTCAGTGAAGCCATCGTCTTGAAGATCTGCTTCAGCACTGAGCAAGGTTAAACTCTTCCATGATCGCCGACAGGTTTCGTGAGTGACAAATGCATTCTTGGTGGCAAGATTTTGAATGCAATTGACATCCACCAAGAGACTTTGCATCTGACGCTTGAGCCAAAAGTGATGCTTGTCTTGTTTCTGATGCAGTGCCACAAGAAGTTCTCGGTCATTTAGGACCCGAGAGCGCTTCTTTGGCCTTTGAGCAATTGTGCTCTCAGTAGCTTCAGTTGGCGCACGATGAGGCAGATGAGTGTTTCCAGCCATCGGATAGACACGAGTTACAGCTTGGACTCCTTCCATAGGCTGAGTGAAGCTTTGGTGTTCAGCATTTTGAAGACAAAGAGGCTTCTTGGCAGGCTCAGGGTATATGGCTTCAACTGACATATCAACCTCTGGTAGAAAGATTACATGATTGCGAGCAGAGGGTTGATAGTTGATAGCAGAACGTAGCTTGATGAGGCGCATGACCCATGGAGCATAGAATTTCAGGCCAAAAAGATCAGATCCAGATGCAGCCAGTTGCCTGAGGAAGAAATCTTGTGCATTGAAGCTGATGCCATTGAGGATGTAAAAGACCAATGTCTTCATGGCTCCTTCAAGTTTTGCAGCTGATGAATGTCCTTTGATAGGCCATAGAGTCCGCCTGATGATATGATATATGGTGCGCGGCAGATACTCAAGGTCATCAACAAAGAACTCCTTTGGGTATTCAGCGTCATGTGGCAATGGCTTCATCATGCTCAACATCTGGATCATGTTGGGTTCTGGCTTATGGAAGATGCTCTCCAAAGCATTGCGGTGGTTTTGACAACCAGGTTCGTACAGCTCTCCGGGAGTGGATAGGCCTGTAAGCTCAATGATGTCAAGAGCTTTGGCTTCATGATGAACATTTCCGGTCATCCACTCGAGAATCCATGTTTTTGTATCCCTGTTATAGCCGCGAATGTGGAGAGTAGCATAGAATTGAAGCAAAAGTTCTTCATTCCAATGTTCGTTGTCTGTCACAAAGCTGAGCAGACCTGCATCACGAAAGCAGTCAAGTGCTTCTTCTAAGCATGGCAGTCCAGCAATGGCTTCAGTGTCGAGGCGCATATGAGGGAAAATGCGCCCTTGATCATACAGAACGCAGGAGTAATAGCTTCGCTGCTGATGACTCCAGAAACGATCAGATGATATTCTTGGCCTTGAGTAGGGGTTCTTTGAGCTGTCAAAGAAGGTGTTGTGGCTTTTGAAGCCATTTGCATTGAAGAACCTGACAGATGTGGCCGTGCCTGGAAACCTTGGCAGTCTTGGCTTTGGTTTCTGGACCTGAGGCCTATGCTCAATGTGATAATCAAACTGAGGACCAGAGACATTAGGCGGAGGGACCAGAACGGGCCATCTTACTGTGATTAGCTCGCCATGGTTGTATGCTTGCTCAACTGTATAGGGACTTGGTGGCGGAACAGGAGCAGTGGCAGCAACAGTGGCTTCAGGCTGCACAACAGAAGCTTCAGGAGCAGTTGCAGTTGCAGGCTCCACATTAGCTTCAGCCATGACTACATCATTGGCTTCATTTGTGTTGGTGGTGGCAGCCTCAACGTTTTCAACCTCCACTTGTTGAGCTGGAGGGTCTGGTACGGACATGTTCACTTCAGGAACAACTTCTTTAGGAATGGGGGGAGTAGGGACACGTTCTTCTTGATGTTCGTCATCGGCTGATACAGCCGAATTGTCTTCAGCAGCTTGGGCTTCAGACACGGAGACATTCACAATTGGAGTGGCTTCTGAAAACACTTGACATGCAACAGGTTGGTGGTGCACTTCTCCTTCTGGAACGCTCGGAAGAGGGACTTGAGGCCTTGGTCCTTTGCGAAGCCTTTATAATACAGGCGATGCCTTTGGAGATGGAGTAGGCAGGCCTTCATCCTCTTCAACTTGCACAGATGGTGTGACTTGTTGTTGTTCGGGAGTACTGGGGGAGTCTTGTTATTGCGGGTGATCAGCAAATGATGCATCCTGAGCAATTGGCGTCAGAGGATGACCAATGCTGATGATTTCGCTGTTTGTGAGAACAGGCGATGATACCATGTTGTGTTCAATCTGAGGAAGAACTTCATCATCTTCAACATTGTCATGGTGACCAATGTCTTCAGCAGCGATGGGATCAACTGCTGGAATGTCTTCAGCTTCATGAGCCTCTGGGGAAGCAGGCTCATGAACAATCATTCGTAGTTCTTGATTTGCAGATGCAGGGCGAACCACTGAGATAGGTTCAACAACAAGGGGCTCTATGGGAGCAGCCCGATTCTTCTTGGTTTTGCGCTTCTTCTTGGAGAGAGTAGCATTAGAGGCTTCTGAGGGTTTCTGTTTTCTGGCTTCAGCCTCTGCAGCCCTCGTCTTCTTCTGTTTTGAAGCGGTTGACAGGGCCTTTGGCTTCGAGCCAGTCATGCTGCTTGGGAAGACTATGCGTGGTTCATCCTGCCTTGAAGGTGCAGGTTGGACGGTTGATAGCTTCTTCTTCTTTGCAGCCATCCTGGGGTCGATGCCAGGACGACCAAGAGCCTTGCGCTTCTCAGCCTCATTGTAGGTAAGCACACACTTGTCAGCCAGACTCTTCATGCACTCTCTAGAGCCTCGAGCTTCTTCACGCTTCTTGTGAAAAGCTTCTTTGAGCTCGTGCAGCATGATCTTGAAGTTTTTGACATCTTGCACGTTGAGCGTGGCCACATGCTTCTTGAACTGAGCCTTTTCATAGTCAATATTGTGCTTCAGTTCGACGATGCGCTGAGCAATAGCTAACTCAGAAGCAATAGCGCCATTGAAGGAGACGTTGAGGCCAATGGGAAGTTGCAAGTCATCAAAGCTGAGATTTGGTGTGTCAAACCACTCATCAATGAAGTTATGGATGATTGCCACGTCAAAGAGAGGAAAATTATTGACGATCTCTACTTCTTCCTTGCTCTTGATTAGTTGCTCAAGAGCATCATCTGCAAGATCGTCATCGCTGGATAGATCAATGTGCTCTTCATGCAGAATGGCAGCAGGAGTCAATGTCTGATCAGTACTCTTGATGATTTTCTTTTTCTTCTCTGTCTTCTTGGAGATGCGTGAAAGATCTTCAGACTGCACAGTGTCTTCAGGAGGTGCAGTGGCCAGTGGCTTCACACGTGACGCTTTTAGAGGTGCAGCTGATTGTGAAGCCTTGATTTTCTTTGGCTTCTGCGGCCTTGGAGGAGGAGCTGGGGCTTCATCAGTATCAGCATAATTATCAGAATGATCCACTTTGGCACCTTGTACCAAGATGTATGAGATGAGGCCATCAAGGTTTGTGAAGGGGCCGATTTCATTTTCTTCCGCTTCATGTGTGCCGTCATCACGGGGAGCAGAGGGACCGGGATTGAAGTATAATCCCCATGACTTCTTGTTTTCCTTTGCCGATGCCTTTGCATACTGGAAGTTGCGCTTGAAGAGATTATCATCACGACACCAGAGAAATGATGATGGATCAGCATTTTCAAGTTGTGGTCCACGGACCATACAAGGATAGAATTCTTGTGCAATAGCTTCAGCTCTGTTCTTGGGGGGAGGCCTCGATAGAGAATATCACCCCAAGGACTTTTGATAGCATTCTTCTCAGCGTACTCCTGGGTCACGAACTTGTACTTGAACCATTGTTCAGCACAATAGCGTCGAATCCATTGGATTCGGGTCTTGCGCTGATTATAATCCTCTTCAGGATCTGTCTTGTAGATTTCTACGAGGTCATCAGGCAAATCTTTTGATGTTCCCCCTCGACACTGTCTGCCACCCTTCCTTACTGATTTCACTGCAGCCATGAACTTCAATCTGAATGGCTTCAATATGTTCAAAGGCTTCAAGGGCTTTCGCTTGCTGGTCAAACAGGAACTAGCTTCAGGAGAGTTAATGTGTTGCTGTAAGAATTCTGCAAACGAATGCAGACTATGAGACCCAAGGGATTCTCCCACGGACATGTACCTGTGACAACATTAGAGATGCGAGGGAAGGGGAAGAGGTCATATGCATTCTCAGAAGATTTTGAAGATAAATCAGTTTGAAGACATTGACCTCATGTTGCGAAGACATTCACTTATGTGTTGAGAGTTGGTTCCAGATTTGTACGAATCCGTGAATAAGTACAAGTGAGGAATCTAACTATATATTAAGCTTAAGTGAATATACTAGGCAGTATGATATGCAGACAGAATAGATCTAACATTGTGTAGACAGAAACCAATTTTGGTAAGTTGGATGAATCATTGAGGATCAAAAAGATGGTAAAAATAGAGTTATATTTACCACACGAAGAACTGCTAGATGGGATGAATAGGAGACCGAGCAGCTCAATCCACCGTGCCCTAACTTGGCGACGGAGGACACCTACGGCGGCGGCGGAGAGGACGATGTCTGCGGCCGGCGTGAGGACGGCGTCGGAGAAGTCGTGGCAGCTAAGCGCTTCGTCGCCGGTGTCGTAGAGAGCTAGCGGTGGCGCTAGGGTTTTGACGAGGTGGAGAGGTGGAAGAAGGTTTTCTTGACCGCAGGGGACACGTATTTATAAGTAGGTGTGCGTCATAGCGCAATTACGCAGGTGCCCCTGCCTGTTCACATCCATGAGACACGTGGCAAGCATGCAACATACTCAGAGTTGTCCCACGTTCCCACGCCCGCCAAGTTTGTCGGATGGTTGTTCCAGCTTCTCCGGAGTTCAACAATAAAGATGAATCATTTAAAAGGACTTGATGTTTGTCTCTATGTCTTCTGCTGACAAGGATGCAGAGAAGACATTTGACAGTTTCAATAAAATGCATATGATTTGGACAGATAGAGTTTGAGATAGAAAGCATAGAGAGATTAGGGTCCGATCACATTCACTTAGTTCAAAAGATTCACAAATGAAGACATAGCTATAAGTGAATGTTGTAGAGGACTGAATACTAGTATATATATATATATATGAGAAAGCAATCAACTCAACATAGTGAAGTAAATCATGAAGATAAGTTAAAAGTTGAAGATAAATCAAATGCGAAGATATTCAACAATAACGCCATGAGTGAAACACTTCAAACCAAGAAATTTGGTGGTGGCGTTACCCACCGTATAGGAAGTATTAGACCCAGACACGGCGCACAATTATCGTGGCGCTCTGAAGTCAAATTCCATGTTAATGTATTCACACTCAGAATGTAAGTCTTCATTGATTGAAGATATACTTTACTTCGTGTGTTGCACATCTAAGTCATCAACATGCATAAGTGTTAGGATGTGTGCCTGATTACAGGACATTTGAGGATTCCAAGATATTTAGCTCACACCGTAACTTGCAAAACCTTTTCTCATCCAAGGGCTTTGTGAAGATATCTGCCAGTTGCTCTTCAGTGTTGACGTGAATGATGTCAATATCTTTCTTCATGACATGATCTCTGAGAAAATGATGACGAATTTCAATGTGCTTTGTCTTCGAGTGCTGGACTAGATTGTTGGCAATCTTGATGGCGGTTTCGTTGTCGCAGAAGAGAGGTACTTGTTTCAGATTGATGCCATAGTCCTTGAGAGTTTGCTTCATCCACAGAAGCTGAGCGCAACAAGATCCAGCAGCAATGTATTCAGATTCAGCAGTTGATAGTGATACACAGTTTTGCTTCTTTGAAGACCAACAGACAAGTGATCGTCCCAGAAAGTGACATGTGCCTAATGTAGACTTGTGATCGACCTTGTCACCAGCATAATCAGCATCCGAGAATCCAACCAGATCAAATCTTGAGCCCTTTGGATACCATAATCCGAGTGTTGGGGTGTAAGCCAAATATCTAAGAATTCGCTTCACAGCTAAGTGATGCGATTCCTTTGGTGCCGCTTGGAATCGAGCACACATGCAAACACTAAGCATAATATCTGGCCTAGATGCACATAGGTAAAGTAAAGAACCAATCATGGAGCGGTATACCTTTTGATCGAACTCTTTATCATTGTCGTCGGGACCAAGATGGTGTTTGGCTGGCATTGGCGTCGTGTATCCTTTGCAATCTTGCATTCCAAACTTCTTCAGACAGTCTTTGAGATATTTTTCTTGAGATATGAAGATGCCATTCCTTTGCTAACGAATTTGAAGACCAAGGAAAAACTTCAGCTCACCCATCATGGACATCTGATATTGCTCTTGCATCATGTATCCAAACTCATCACTATACTTCTGGTTGGTGCAGCCGAAGATAATGTCATCCACATATATTTGGCACACAAACAGTTCACCATCATATGTCTTCGTGAAGAGTGTGGGATCGAGGGATCTAGGTTTGAAGCCTTTGCTCTTCAGGAAGTCTTTGATCGTATCATACCAAGCGCGAGGAGCTTGCTTGAGGCCATACAGTGCTTTGTTTAGTTTGTACACCATATCAGGATGTTTTGGATCTTCAAAGCCAGGTGGTTGAGCAACATACACTTCTTCTTCAATCTTGCCATTGAGGAATGCACTCTTCACATCCATTTGATATAGCAAGATGTTGTGGTGATTAGCATAGGCTAGCAGTATGGGAATAGCTTCAAGCCTTGCAACAGGAGCAAATGTTTCATTGAAGTCAATTCCTTCAACTTGAGTATATCCTTGAGCCACAAGACGTGCTTTGTTTCTGACGACTTGACCATGCTCATCTTGCTTGTTTCGATATATCCATTTAGTGCCAATAATGTTATGATTGTGAGGGTCGGGGCGCTTGACAAGTTCCCAAACATTATTCAGCTTGAACTGTTGAAGTTCTTCTTGCATGGCTTGAATCCATTCAGGTTCCATAAAGGCTTCAGCAACTTTCTTGGGTTCTGATATTGACACAAATGAAAAATTCCCACAGAAATTTGCTAACTGTGTTGCTCTTGAGCGAGTAAGTGGACCAGGTGCATTGATGCTATCAATTATCTTCTCAATTTGTACTTCATTTACAACACGAGGATGAACTCGACGAAGACCTTGCTCATGCTGACCATTGTCATCATTGGGAGGATTTTCTTCGGTTTGAGCATTGTCTTCAGGTTGGTTTGGTGCAGAAATGATAAGTTCCTCTTCAGGCTGTGCTTCAGAAGGCATGATTTCACCAGTTCCCATCAGCTTGATAGATTCGCTGGGAGGAGCTTCATCAAGTGTGCTTGGTAGGAGCTCTCGTTGTGAACCATTGGTTTCATCAAATCGCACGTCCACAATTTCAACAATCTTGTAGTGAAAGAGGTTGAAGACTCTGTAAGAGTGTGAGTCCTTTCCATAACTGAGCATGAAGCCTTCGTGAGCTTTAGGTGCAAATTTTGACTTGTGATGGGGATCCTTGATCCAGCACCTAGCACCAAAGACTCTGAAGTAGCTGACATTTGGCTTCTTGCCAGTAAGGAGCTCATAGGATGTTTTGCTCAGAAGCTTGTGGATGTAAATGCGGTTGATGATGTGACATGCTGTATCAATAGCTTCAGGCCAGAACTTTCTTGGTGTCTTGTACTCGTCGAGCATTGTTCGAGCCATCTCAATGAGGGTTCTGTTCTTGCGCTCTTCAATGCCATTTTGCTGAGGTGTGTATGGAGCAGAAAACTCATGAGTGATTCCCATTGTATCCAGATAAAGATCAAGCCCGGTATTCTTGAATTCAGTGCCGTTATCACTTCTGATATGCTTGATCTTGACGCCATAATTGTTCATGGCTCGATTGGCGAATCGTCTGAAGACATCTTGTACTTCAGTCTTGTAGAGAATTATGTGCACCCATGTATATCTTGAGTAGTCATCAACAATGACGAAGCCATAGAGACAAGTTGTTGTTGTGAGGGTAGAGTAGTGAGTAGGGCCAAATAAGTCCATGTGTAACAGCTCGAAGGGTTGAGATGTCGTCATGATTGTCTTCGAGAGGTGCTTCGCCCTAGTCATCTTTCCAGCTTCACAGGCACCACACAAATGATCTTTCTTGAACTTGACACCTTTGATGCCTATGACATGCTTCTTATTGACGAGTGTGTGTAAGTTCCTCATGCTAGCGTGCCCCAGCCTCCGATGCCAGAGCCAGCATTCTGAAGCTTTTGCAAGAAGACATACGGCAAGTTGTGGACCTGCTGAGAAATCTACCATGTATAGATCATCTTTCCTATACCCTTCAAAGACTAGAGACTTGTCAGATTCCATTAGTACAAGGCAGCGATATTTTCCGAATAGCACAATCATGTTCAAGTCACAAAGCATTGAGACAGGCATTAAGTTGAACCCAAGGGATTCAACAAGCATCACTTTATCCATGTGTTGATCCTTTGAGATTGCAACTCTACCTAGACCCAATACCTTGCTTTTACCAGTGTCAGCAAATGTGATTTGACTCTTGTCGGATGGACGTAAGGTTGAGTCCATGAGAAGACTTCGATCACCAGTCATATGATTAGTGCATCCGCTGTCCATAATCCATTCTGAAGCACGAGGTGTCATACCCTATAGTGCAGTTAGGAGGATAGGCTTCACAAGGTATGTTGTGAAGCATAAGCATTTGACGCACACTAGGATTATCACAGCTTAGATCAAGGTTAGAACACACAGTATGACAGGTAAGCGATTCATATGTGAAATACATAGTGAGGCATTTTATCATGCGTCCCTTAATGTGTTTTAGGTCCCCAGCAATAGTATCGGACGCCTTTGATTGCTGGCTGGAGACCATATTCTGCAAAAGAGAGTTAATTCTTCTTCACCACCCACATCTTCAGGGGTGGCTTAGAAGCAATGAGTCTAAGTGCAGCATCTGAGAATTTCGGCTTTGAAGCCCTAGCAAATAGCCTTGCAGGAGATGAATGATACTCATATGAATAAGCAGAAAAGTTCTTAGTCCTATGAACATGGCGGTTTGAGGACACACGTTCATATTCATAAGTTTGAGTACGATTTCCCTACAAAACATTGGTGTTAGGGTGACTCAAGTGAGTCATGTTTTCGTATGAAGTTGTTGGACCATATGATGCCTTTGGTTTGGGGTTTGTCTTCTTCCCTGGTGGTGTCATGATGACATTCACTAGAAGATTCTCAAGACAGCTTTTGGGAACCCGGATCTTCTTCATAGGTGGTCCATTCCTGCATTTAGTACCAATATACCTGGCAAACACTTCACCATTCTGATTTTTGAACAGTTTATAGTTTGCATCAAAGGATTCATCAATGATAATAGGATTAGCACAGGTAAAGCCAGATAAAGTGGATGGATCCATTGAAGGTTCCTTTGCAGCAACCCATGTGGTTTTGGTATACTACACAGGCTTCCAGTAGGAACCATCAGCATTCATTTTCCTCTCGAACCCAACACCCTCTTTCCTAGGGTTTCGGTTTAGAATCTGCCTTTTGAGGTCATCACAAAGTGTCTGGTGTCCTTTTAGACTTTTATACATCCCTGTTTCAAGCAATGTCTTCAACCTAGCATTTTCATCAGCAATAGCAGTGGTATCCTCCATAGAGGGGTTAGTTCCCACATCAGTAGTTGAAGACAATGCAACAGCAACGGCATTTGAACATTCAGCAACAAAGGTAGCGTTATCACGCTCAATGCATTTTAAACATGGTGGTTCAAATCCATCCTGAGCGGAACTGATCTGTTGAGCACGAAATGACTCATTCTCTTTTTGAAGATCTTCATGAGCCGCTTTCAATTTCTCAAGCTCTTGCTTCCTTAGAAGATATTCATAGGAGAGATTTTCATAAGTGGTTGAGAGCGTCTCATGAAGACTTTCAAGTTCTTGGTACTTAGCATGAAGATTTTTTATGTCTTCAACTAAGGACTGTGAATGTGTCATTTCCACGTCCAACAGGTCATCGCTTTTGTCTAACAGTTTTTGAGTATGTTCCACAGCCCTTTGTTGTTCAGTAGCAATTTTAGCAAGTATTTTGTAGCTGGGTTTGGATTCACAATCAGAGTCATCTTCACTTGATGTTTGAAAGTAAGCACCACGTGATTTTACCTTGGCACCACGTGCCATGAAGCAGTAGGTGGGAGCAGGATCGTCCATGTCATCAGCTTCAGCGTTGGTGTGGAAGTCATTGTCTTCAGTGTTGAAGATGGACTTGGCAACATAGGCTGTGGCTAGAGCCAGACTTGCAACGCCAGGGTCGGACTCTTCTTCAGACTCCACCTCCACCTCCTCAGAAGCAGACTCCTCCTCTGAATCCATTTCCTTGCCAACAAAAGCACGAGCCTTTCCAGATGAGCTCTTCTTATGTGATGAAGACCTTGATGAGGACTTAGAAGAAGACTTTGAAGATTTCTTCTTCTTCTTGTCATCAGAATCATATTCCTTGCTCTTTTTCTTCTTCTTCTCATTGTCCCACTGAGGACACTCAGAGATATAGTGTCCAGGTTTCTTGCACTTGTGACATGTTCTCTTCTTGTTGTCATGAGTGGAAGCTTCATCATTTCTTGAGCTACATCATGAAGACTTTCTGAAGCCCTTCCTTTTGGTGAACTTCTGGAACTTCTTCACAAGCATGACAAGTTCCTTTCCAATGTCTTCAAGATCATCAGAACCGCAGTCAGATTCTTCTTCAGATGAGGAAACCACTTTTGCCTTCAAAGCACGAGTTCGGCCATATTTGGGACCATAGATATCTCTTTTCTCAGAAAGCTGGAACTCATGTGTGTTGAGCCTCTCAAGTATATCAGATGGATCGAGTGTCTTGAAGTTAGGGCGTTCTTGTATCATGAGGGCAAGGGTGTCAAAGGAGCTGTCAAGTGATCTCAGTAGTGTCTTGACGATTTCATGCTTGGTAATCTCAGTGGCGCCAAGAGCCTGAAGCTCATTTGTGATGTCGGTGAGGCGATCAAACGTGAGCTGGACATTTTCATTGTCGTTTCTCTTGAAGCGGTTGAAGAGATTGCGAAGAACACTGATCCTCTGGTCTCTCTGTGTAGAGACGCCTTCGTTGACCTTGGATAGCCAGTCCCAGACTAGCTTTGACGTTTCCAGAGCACTCACACGGCCATACTATCCTTTGGTCAGATGACCACAGCTGATGTTCTTTGCAGTGGAGTCCAGTTGAATGAACTTCTTGACATCAGTAGGGGTGACACCTTCACCAGTTTTGGGAACGCCGTTCTTGACGACATACCAGAGGTCGACATCAATGGCTTCAAGATGCATGCGCATCTTATTCTTCCAGTAGGAATATTCAGTTCCATCGAACACGGGACAAGCAGCGGAGACTTTGATTATCCCTGCAATCGACATAGCTAAACTCCAGGTGGTTAAACCGAATCACACAGAACAAGGGAGTACCTTGCTCTGATACCAATTGAAAGTGCTAGTTATCGACTAGAGGGGGGGTGAATAGGCGATTTTTATCAAAGTCTTCAAAACATGGAAGTTTCAAAGACAAACAATAGAAATATCCTAATTGATATGCAGCGGAAGATAAACTACCACAAGCAAGCCATAGTCAAGTATGCAATAATGTGAACGTACAAAGACTAATAGCTGCTAGGTAGTAAGGATCAGGATGGAAGATAGTATGAAGCCAATCAATGATAGTAGTCAAGCAATGAAGTCAAACAGATAAGACAAATAAGCAATGACTTCACGAAGACAAACTCAAAGTAAAGGGAGGGAAGGGATAGAACCAGTCACTTGTTGAAGACACAGGATTTGTTGGACCAGTTCCAGTTGCTGTGACAACTGTACGTCTGGTTAGGAAGGCTGAGATTCAACTCAGAAGACCGCGTCTTCACCTTATTCCCCTTGAGCTAAGGACACACAGTCCTCGCCTAATCACTCTGGTAAGTCTTCAAGGTAGACTTCTGAACCTTCACAGACTTCGTTCACCGGCGATCCACAATGACTCTTGGATGATCAGAAGGCGACGCCTAACCGGCTGGAGGATACACAGTCCTCAAGTGTAATAAGTCTTCAGGTCACACAGACAGAAAGACTTCAGTGATGCCTAACACTCTTGGGCTCTGGGTTTTTGGGCTTTGTCCTCGCAAGGATTTCTCTCTCAAAGGCTTCGAGGTGGGTTGCTCTCAAAACGAAAAAGTCGTAAACTAACTCTGAGCAGCCACCAATTTATGGTGTAGGGGTGGGCTATTTATAGCCACAAGGCAACCCGACCTGATATGTCCGAAATGACCCTGGGTCACTAAGGAACTGACACGTGTTCCAACAGTCAGATTTCAAACACACACGGCAACTTTACTTGGGCTACAAGCAAAGCTGACTTATCCAGCTCTAGATAAGATTTGCTCACATTGTCTTCGCTCGAAGACATAGGATTTGGGTTGAGCATCACTTCAGTCACTCTGACTTTGTTCACTTGGACCCCACTTAACAGTACGGTGGTTCCTATGACTCAACAAAGAAGAAAAGGAAACAATGAAACAACACAGTCTTCGCGCTCCATAGTCTTCGCTCAATGTCTTCTCATGTCATAGTCTTCAATGTGAATATCTTCACATACCACCATTGTCTTCAATGTCTTCATACATTTTTAGGGGTCATCTCCGGTAGGTAAACTGAATCAATGAGGGACACTACCTGCGTTATCCTGCAATTCTCACAAACGCATTAGTCCCTTAACCAACTCTGTCGTCAATACTCCAAAACCAACTAGGGGTGGCACTAGATGCACTTACAGCCTCCTCCACGTGCCGCTGGAACGACTCCAACCCAACCAGCCATTTTCGGGCGTCGGGGGCAGCCCCGCCAGCTCTCTGGGGCAAATCCGCCTCCCGGTGACGTTCAGCACCCAGGCCAACTTCCGCACGGAGCTGGTCAACTTCGACGTCGCCTGCATCGGCCTCCCTTACAATGCCATCCTCGGCTACCCGGCTTTGGCCCAGTTCATGGCAGCAACCCACCCGGCTTACAATCTGATGAAAATGCCCGGGATCAGTGGTGTCCTCACCGTAGCTGGGGACGCGAAGGATGCTCTGCATGCACTCAAGCTCGCCTTCAAGACTGCTGCAGCGGCGCAGCCCGCCAGGGCCGACTCCCTCAAGGCTAAGGGGGCTGCACCCACCAAGAAGAAGCAGCTGTTCAGCCAAGACAAAGCAAAAACCAAGCAAGTACCAGTCGACAAGGATGGGTCCTCTGCTGTCACCTTCACCATAGGCGCCAACCTGGATCCCAAGCAAGAGGAGACCCTGGTGAAGTTCCTGCGCGCGAACAAAGAGGTGTTCGCAAGGGAGCCCAAGCAAATGGCGGGGGTCCCCAGGCAGGTGATCGAGCACCACCTGAACGTATGTCCCAATGTATGCCCAGTAAAGCAAAAGGCGAGACGGCAGTCCACCGAGAAGCAAGCTTTCATTGTCCAGGAAACCCGCAAGTTGGAGGCCGCGGGAGTCATTCGCGAGGTTCGATACCCGGAGTGGATGGCGAACCCTGTCGTTGTGCCAAAGAAAGGGGGAAGGAGCGCATGTGCGTCGATTTTACCAACCTCAATAAGGCCTGCCCACAGGATTCATTCCTGCTCCCCCGCATTGACCAGATCGTCGACTCTACCGCTGAGTGCGACCTGTTGTGCTTCTTGGATACCTTCTCAGGCTATCATCAAATAAAAATGGCGGTCGAAGATGTGGAGAAGACAGCTTTTCTGACCCCGTGCAGGGTGTACTGCTACACCTGCATGCCGTTTGGATTGCGCAACGCGGGCGCAACCTTCCAGCGGCTGATGCACATCGCGTTGGGCCGGCATCTCAGGAGGAACGGTGAGGCATATGTCGATGACATAGTGGTAAAATCTCGGGAGGCAAAGACCCTGATACAAGACCTGGAAGAAACTTTCGCGAGCCTGCATGAAGTGGACTTGCGGCTCAACCCAGAGAAGTGCGTGTTCGGTGTACCCTCTGGGAAGCTTCTGGGTTTCCTCGTGTCACATAGAGGGATCGAGGCCAACCCAGAGAAGGTCAAAGCAATTGAAGACATGAGTCCGCCGCAAACTCTCAGGGAAATGCAGAAGCTTGTCGGGCGGGTAACCGCGCTAGGGCGCTTCATCTCCAAGTTGGGGGAACGCGCTCTGCCCTTCTTCAAGCTAATGAAGAAGAAGGGCCTGTTTGAATGGACTCAGGAGGCCGACGAAGCGTTCCAAGACCTCAAGAGGTACCTGACCAGCCCTCCTGTGATGGTAGCGCCGCGCTCATAGGAGCCCCTGCTGCTTTATCTCGCCACCACACCATACTCCGCCAGTGCCGCTCTGGTGGCCGTTCTGGAGGAGCGCCGGACCAAGGCTGCACCAGCTGCGGCAACCCCAGGGCAAGAAGGCCCCTTGGGGGTCACGCCTGCAGCAGATACAAGTCAGCCTTAGCCAGGAGGCGTCCTCGAGGCTGAGGGGGCTCCGTAGGCTTGTCAAGAGCTGGGGGCTCTTGCGCCTCAGGAGGCGCTCGACTCCCTGGAGGGTGCTGACTCCGCTGTTGCGCCCGCCCTCGTCGAGCATCCCGTGTATTTCGTCAGCACGGTGTTGAGGGACGCCAGGGCATGGTACCCCATGCCTCAGAAGCTCCTGCTCACGCTGTTAGTGGCCTCGTGGAAGCTACGACACTACTTCCAAGGTCATCCAATCAAGGTCGTCTCAGCATACCCATTGGAGAGGGTGCTCAGGAGTCCCAACTCAGCAGGAAGGGTCGCCGAATGGAACATCAAGCTACAAGCGTTTCAGCTGGAGTTCAGCACGACTAGGGTCGTTAAGGGAGATGCGCTTGCAGATTTTGTAGCCGAATGGACAGAGGCGCCCGGGCTCGAGGCAGGTGAGGACCGTTCGCTTTCCCCGGGAAGTGAGGCACCGGACGGCTGGGTTATGTACTTCGATGGAGCCTTCTCGCGGCATGGCACGAGGGCCGGTGCAGTGCTCGTATCCCCCACTCAGGACAAGCTCTACTATGCCGTGCAACTCTGCTTCCAGCACGGGGAAAAGGTGTCCAACAATATAGCAGAATACGAGGGGATGATAGCAGGCCTGAAAGATGCGGTGGCCCTAGGGGTGAAGCGCCTCATCATCAAGGGCGATTCCCAACTCCTCGTCAACTTCTCCAACAACGAGTATGAGCCGAAGGACGAGCACATGGAGGCTTATCTAGTTGAGGTTCGCAAAATTGAGAAGCATATTTGGGGTTTGGAATTGCAGCATGTGCCGCACGACACCAACCAGGAAGCTGATGACATCACGAAGAGGGCGTCCAGATGGCTGCCTCAGGAGCCCGGAGTCTTTGAAGAGAGGCTCCTTAAGCCCTCGGCGATGCCACCACCGTCGGGCAGAGCGCAACCTCAATCGAAGCTCCCCCAGCCGCCTGCCTCAGGAGCCCCGGCCTGTGGACCGGCCTCGGGAGCACGCTTGCTCCTGGCGCTGGAACCTCAGGAGGGGTGTTGGACCGTGGAGCTCAACAGCTACTTGACGGAAGGGACTCTGCCGGAGAAGGAGGAAGACGCAGAACGCGTGGCGCGGCAAGCCACGGCATACTGCATCCAAGATGAAGAGATTTACCGAAAGCGACCGAACGACGTGTCCCTACGTTGCATTTCCGAGGAGCAGGGGAAGGAGCTGTTGGCAGACATACACGGTGGAGACTGTGGGCACCACTCATCATCACGAACCCTCGTTGGCAAGGCATTCCGCAGCGGGTTCTACTGGCCCACTGCACTCAACGACGCCGTCGAGCTGGTGAAAGCCTGTGAAGCCTGCCAATTCCACGCCAAGCAGATCCATCAGCCGGCACAGGGCCTGCAGACCATACCCCTCTCATGGCCATTCGCGGTTTGGGGGCTGGACATTTTGGGCCCATTCCCTCGAGCGCTAGGGGGCTATTGCTACCTCTACGTTGCCGTGGACAAGTTCACCAAGTGGGCTAAGGTGGAAGCTGTCTGCACCATCCCGGCAGGCTCTGCGGTCAATTTCATCAAGGGCCTCGTGAGCCGATTCGGGGCGCCTAACCGCATCATCACCGATAACGGTTCGCAATTCACCAGCAATCTCTTCAAAACATATTATGCTAACCTTGGAACGCAGATATGCTACGCTTGTGGCGCACCCTCGGAGCAATGGCCAGGCTGAGTGATACGTCTCCAACGTATCGATAATTTTTTATTGTTCCATGCTATTATATTATCTTCTTTGAATGATTATGGGCTTTATAATACACTTTTATATTACTTTTGGGACTAACCTATTAACCGGAGGCCCGGCCCATATTGCTGTTTTATTGCCTGTTTCGGTATTTCGAAGAAAAGGAATAACAAACGGAGTCCAAACGGAATGAAACCTTCGGCATCATGATTTTTTGGAAGATTATCATCCTGGAGGCTTGGAGAGGAAGTCAGAATATCCTCGAGGAGCCCACGAGATAGGAGGGCACGCCCCCTATCTCGTGGACCCCTCGAGCACCCCCCGACTGACTTCTTTTGCCTATATAGTCCCACGTACCCTAAAAACATCCACGGAGAAGATAGATCAGGAGTTCCGCCGCCGCAAGCCTCTGTAGCCACCAAAAACCTCTCGAGAGCCCTTCCCGGCACCCTGCCGGAGGGGGGATCCTTCACCGGTGGCCATCTTCATCATCCCGGCGCTCTCCATGATGAGGAGGGAGTAGTTCACCCTTGGGGCTGAGGTTATGTACCAGTAGCTATGTGTTTGATCTGTCTCTCTCGTGTTCTCTCTCTCGTGTTCCCTCTATGGCACGATCTTGATGTATCCCCGCTATTGTAGTTGGATCTTATGATGTTTCTCCCCCTCTACTCTCTTGTGATGAATTGAGTTTTCCCCTTTGAAGTTATCTTATCGGATTCAGTCTTTTATGAGAACACTTGATGTATGTCTTTCCATGCTTATCTGTGGTGACAATGGGATATCATGTGCCTCTTGATGTATGTTTTGGTGACCAACTTGCAGGTTCCACCCATGAACCTATGCATAGGGGTTGGCACACGTTCTTGACTCTCCGGTAGAAACTTTGGGGCACTCTTTGAAGTACTTTGTGTTGGTTGACTAGATGAATCTGAGATTGTGTGATGCATATCGTATAATCATGCCCACGGATACCTGAGGTGGCAATGGAGTATCTAGGTGACATTAGGGTTTTGGTTGATTTGTGTCTTAAGGTGTTATTCTAGTACGAACTCTTGAATAGATTGATCCGAAAGAATAACTTTGAGGTGGTTTCGTACCCTACCATACTCTCTTTGTTCGTTCTCCGCTATTAGTGTCTTTGGAGTGACTCTTTGTTGCATGTTGAGGGATTGTTACATGATCTATCTATGTTATTATTGTTGAGAGAACTTGCACTAGTGAAAGTATGAACCCTAGGCCTTGTTTCCTATCATTGCAATACCGTTTACGCTCACTTTTATCGCTCGTTACCTTGCTGTTTTTATTATTTTAGATTACAAATACCTTTATCTACTATCTATTTTGCACTTGTATCACCATCTCTTCGCCGAACTAGTGCACCTATACAATTTACCATTGTATTGGGTGTGTTGGGGACACAAGAGACTCTTTGTTATTTGGTTGCAGGGTTGTTTGAGAGAGACCATCTTCATCCTACGCCTCCTACGGATTGATAAACCTTAGGTCATCCACTTGAGGGAAATTTGCTACTGTCCTACAAACCTGTGCACTTGCAGGCCCAACAACGTCTACAAGAAGAAGGTTGTGTAGTAGACATCACTGAGCGAGCCAACGCGGAAGTCCTGAAGGGCCTCAAGACTAGGACCTTCAAGAAGAAGCTGGAGGCTTGCGGCAGGGGCTCGTATGACGAGCTCCAGTCGTGCTGTGGTCTATTCGCATGACCGCGACCAAGTCAACTGGTGAAACCCCATTCTTCCTCGTCTACGGAGCTGAGGCCGTCCTCCCTCACGAGGTCAGGAGTCGCTCCGCGCGGGTCCTGGCGTTCGATGAGGCGCATCAGGACGCCATGCGGGGAACAGACCTCGTGCTGGGGGAGGAACGCCGCCGGGAGGCCGTGCTGCGGGCGGCCCGATACTAGCAGGCACTACGGCGATACCACTGCCGCAACATCTGCCCCAGGACCCTCGAGGTAGGCGACCTCGTACTCAGGCGGGTCCTCTCCAGGGAAGGGCTGCACAAACTCTCTCCCGTGTGGGAGAGCCCATTCAAGGTTGTTGATGTTTCCAGGCCCGGCTCCCCGCGCTTGGAGACCCAGGAGGGGGTGCCCATCCCGAACGCGTGGAACATTCAACACCTCCGGAAGTTCTACCCTTGAGAGAGGCCCAGTGCCTATGGCAAAGGCCCGGTGCCTGTGAAGAAGGCTAATGCCTGTGAAGTTTGCTGTTTTGGAAAAGGTCTGGTGCCTGTGAAGAAGGCCAACGCCTGTGAAGCTCTCCCCCCCCCCTCTCTCAAGAAAAGGCTCGGTGCGTGTGAAGAAGGCAAACGCCTGTGAAGCTCGCCGCCCGTGACACTCTCACGTAATAATGAGTGGGGCTGTACACGCCCCGGAGTCTCCGAAGAGCCGCCCCTGGGCCTCGGGGGCTCCCGCCCACGCCCAGTGGCAGCAGTTAGCCCCGCGCTGGTGAGAAGACGTCGAAGACTAGATTAGGTGCCGGATGCGGCTTTTCATTTGCTTTCTGCAGTTGGCTAGTTTTTCGTTGCTTGAAGCTTTCAGTTGAAGTTGCCTTCGATGTTGTGCGGCACCCGGCCTGTGTTTCCCGTTTTTGTCGCTCGCCTGACCCTGCTTTCTTTTGCAACCCTCGCGAGGGAAGCCGCGTGGGCACCCTTGCGAGCATCACTTGGTTTGATTTCGTGAGGTTCCTCGACCTAAGTTTGCAGCGGGAGCGCTCCTTCCAGTCAATGCCCCACGGGCATCACGATGCGAACGCTGGGCCCGAGCGGGCCACCCCTGCGGCCAGAAATTGAATCCTAACCCTCTGGCAAGTCCTTTTTGCAGGCCTCAAGACCCGTGACGCAGCTCCTGGCCGGAGCCTCCCGAGGCTGGCGCCGCAACAAACCCCTCCCACTGAGCTAAGTTGCTCTTATGCACAAGCATGCTGCACCATAGCACATCACGGGAATAACAGGAACATCATGATAATTAAAAGCAACAGTCTAGCACGCCCCCGCGGGGCCCCGTACTTCTCTCTCCATGCAGGTAAAACAAAATGGGCGCGACACGACCAACTACGGCCCGGAGCTCAGGCAGTTTCCTCTTCACGCTTCACTTGGGCGCTGCGGTGGGACGATCCTCCTCCCCCTCGAGGCGAGCATGGCGGCGCGGTGGCTGGTCACGGCCGCTGCTGGAGGAGCTGTCGTCCGAAGGGGAATCGACGAAGCTTTAAGAACCGCGGACGCCACCAGGCGCATGCCCGGCCTCGTCTTCGCCGCTGCCGTCACCGAGGACGAGCGTGCGGCCGTCGTCGTCACCTTCGGGGCAGCACCCAATGCGGCGGCCATCTCCGCTGAACACCCTCACGAATAGGGTGGCATCGCCGTCGAACTTGAAGTGGAGAGTGCACCACTGACCAAGGCCGCGCGCGCGAGCAAACGTCTGCCAGCCCCGAGTCAGCGCCACATTCCCAACGACGGAAACTTCCACCGCCACCCAAGAGGCCCTGCTGCAACAGCCATCCGCCTGGAGCCATAGCCCGTTTGTGGCACTAGCTGGCAGCTCGCCGGCAAAGAAGCGAGGAAGCTAGAGCCAGGTACCAGTCGGGTCTGCTGACCAAACGACAAACTCCGGCCGCACCTCCGCAGAATGGAATCGGGGGCGAGGAGGTCGGGCTGCCGCGGCACTCCCCCCCCCCCTGATCGAGTGGCTTCCACCAAGCGAGCGGCCTCCACCGAGGCCTCGGGCAGCCCTCGCAGGAGTCGCAGGATGCATGCGGGGGTGACCCCGGTCGCGCTTGGCAGGAGGAGAGTCAGGCCCCTCCCGGTGGGCCTTCCCCTTCTCCGCAGCCGAGAACCTCTTCGTGGACGCCATGGGACACGGCGATCCTAAGGGGGGAGGTGAAGAAGAAGATGCGGAGCAAGGAGAGATGGACTGGAAGGGCACGCGCCGTTCCGTACTTATAGCCAGAGGAGGCCAACCGTCGGCCTCCATGATCACAGGTAATCATGACCCGTTTTGCAAGGAGGGACTTGTCTTGTTAAACGGTTGCCGAGGCGTCGTGGGGAAGCGGAGGCGCCCACGTCCAATCAACCACCACGCGGCGCCCAAGGCCGCAGGCTGTTGGGGCACGTGGCGCTTCGCACTTGCCCCTTCGCTTCTCTGCTAAGCCATGTCTGGGCGCGCCTTGGGCCCGAGGGCTACTGTCGGCGTTCTGGGAACGAGGGTACCCAAACTTACCTGCCTGCGGCCTACAGCGTGGCTCAAGGAGTGGCCCAGTATGGCCCATCTTTGTCAACACAAGCTCAAGACCCTCGCGAGGGGCCAAGCCTCGTAGGGCGGACAACAGGCAGCTTCCTCAGGCACAGCCTCGTCAGGAAGGCTCGTGAGGAGGCGGAGAGATCAAGGCAGGGTACCCTCGCAAGGTACCCATGATGCAAGCCGTGACTACCGAAGCCAGGCGGGCGCCGGCCTGTGCAGTGTCCTTGTTTCCTCTTTGGTGCAAAGGGGGCAAGCGCAGGCCGAGGTATCAGGCAAAAGCTACCATTTCGGTGCAACAAGACCAAGACCAGCAGAACGGTAGGATGGAGGTCACCGTGGAGCCCAAGATGGCATCATCATCGGAGTCTTTGGCAGGCGAGGACCAACTTTAATCAGGATAAGTATACTAGATGTTCCCCTTCAAATTGGCCAATTGTTGGCGCCCTTCCCGCTCAATATTTGGGAAGAGGACCAGGGCCTCGCTCTATAAATAGGGCTAGCCACCACAATAGAAGGCATCGGATCTAGAGCCAAAGGATCCGGATCTAATCCTTCCCAAGAGACAACACCTCCACAATAACATCCCTCGCGAGGCTGTTCTACCCGTGTATTGTTCATCATCATGCCCAGAGGCAATCCACCACACCACACACTGGAGTAGGGTATTACACCACAATGGTGGCCTGAACCAGTATAAACCTCGTGTCTCTTGTGTTGTTCATCTTTGCTAGCCTAGATCCTTTGTGAGGCGACGAGACGCGAGTTGGTAGAGGAGAGATCTTCGCGCGCACCCCAGAGTTCGAACCTTAAGGGTCTGCCGAAACCCGAAATCCGACACAATCATACAGATCAGATAATTTGGAGCGAACAATTGATAAACAAGCTATAATGCATACTGCTGTCACATAATGAACGAGGTATGTATGCAAGTACATTGATACAGGACAATAGGTACTAACAAGAGCAAAGCAGCGGGCAACATATTTGCAATATCCTGTCATTCTTTTCAAACCGTAATTCTTCTTCAAGCAGATTTCCTGCAAAAAAGATCCGTAAGGCACATGCGGAAAAGTAGAAGTTCAAATTTTCATTTGATTTCATAGACAGTACTTAATCCTGGGAACGAGACCAGTGTATAACAAGGTTTTTCCATTCAATGTCTTCTAAATTTAGCACAGGAGACTTCACCAGAAATTCGTTTATAGACTTTCCATCAAAGTGTGATTTCCTCGGGTAACACCGATACTACTGCAATGCTTCCTTGAAAAGCACAAGCAAGCTTTGCTCGTCATGACTATCCAGATTGACCCTCGCCTACTTACAACAATGTAATGTAAATCATTGAGGTGTTCAATCAGCACAAAATAGGAAAATAATAACCATGAATAATAGCACTTACACGTATGTTGGACAGGAAGATGTGAAAATAGTGTTTGTCTTCACTATAATCTTCCCATGATGGGAATATATGCACGTAGTCCCTAACAACATTGAAAGCATTGTCTTTTAAACTGGGAATAACTGGAATGGGGTTCCAATCTGCAGGAATTGGTCGTCTCTATAGTTGGGATAGGTCTTCGGCCCGTGGACTTGCTGTACTTTTTGCTTGAGTGGGATTTTTCTGTGGTAAGGCTGGTGCTATGGCAACTGAAATCAGTATACCTTTTGCTGGAGTGCAGGTCTTGTGTGGTGGGGCTAGTGGTGTGGCCACTGAAGTATGGGTACAGTCTGCTGGAGTCGGTCCTACGTTTTGTGTCACTGGTCGTACAACCAATATAAGTGGGGTGCTGTCTGATTTCTCCGGCACCACCACATTTTTCAAGGACTTTGCTAGTGCTCCTTCAGGTTCGGCAATCACCCTCTTCCTTTTTGATGTCTAATGCACAAGAACAACATTTGAGTGGAAAAACATGGTATGATGACAGATGGAATATGTATTGATAATGGATGGGCATGGCACGTCGACATATATGATGAGTAAACTAAGCAGATGGCGGTGCAACAAAGTAGAAGAAATGCAAGACAACATATGCAAGATACGTGCAATTAATAAAACCTTGGCAAATTAGAACATGCACCTTGATGGGTGAACAGGACAGGCCATCTGCCTTTGACTCCTTGAGGTTATAATAGCCATTAGGATCATATTTTGAACAAGAATCAACAGCTGGGGAGCGTATGAGTTTCATTGCATCCAGAATGGCACTCAATGTCTTGGTGCCAATTTTGTAAGTCATTGCAGTGTTCCACAATATTCTTCTAATGCACGGATTTTGATATTCACTGTAATTACGTATAATATCTGAGAACCATGAATGCATAAATAATTGTGAGATTGTCTTTGTAATGCAGAGGATATTCTAATATAGGGGTGCCCCTATAAACACTTGTGTGCTATCACTGGATTCTGATGAGAGAGCTCATGTGTGATGTAATATGGTGCGTGCATTTATATAATCTGGCACAAGTACATAGAAAATAGGCTCCAAAAGTAAGGATAGTTGGCAGATGATAGGTTCATAATATACTGTATAGAGAGTTTATTGCCAAACCATGATAACAAGAGCACACAGCAACTAGGCAGATCATATGTACATAAAAGGGGTACACCATAACCACGATATATAAATCGGGAAAGTGAAACTAGCTTGAAAATACGGTGTTGTATTGACGCTAGTAATTGAAAGCCTATCGATCACGTATAGGCCAGCTCTATCAGCTGTTGACTGCAGATGTCCCTGCTCCCCTTCCTGGCAAGGAACATACTGTACGTACTAAATACAGAATAAACAAAGAGGAACATGTTAAAGAACATAAGAGGGAGCATATTCTTGAGGTTCCACTTCATTGCATATAATGTTGGTTGCCCACTCATGATGAATCACAGCGCCCAAAGAAATGCAATTTGGTGCTATCTCTCTATATGTGGCAATTTTGAACAAGAGTCGTTAGGATCATATTCTGAACAAGAGTCAATAGGTGGGGAGCGTATGAGTTTCATTGCATCCAGAATGGCACTCAATGCCTTGGTGCCAATTTTGTAAGTCATTGTAGTGCTTAGCTTCAAGAGTGGACTGCTACTAGTGCGACACACAGCAGCTACACAGATCATAGTGTAGATATAACGGAAAACCGTAAGCATCAGAGTAAAATCAGCAAAGTGGAACTTGCTGGAATATATGTGCTAGTATTGCCGGTACGGCTAGAAAGGCTTTGGATACCAGCTCTCTTCAACTGAAGGTGCGGTACTGTTAATATTGGTGTAACTCTCAAAGGCGACACAGCTCCCCGCATTTCCTTGCTATTCTTATAGGATTCAAGTGGGCAGGCCACTACAAATCCTATTCCCATGTTTACAAAATCCTACAAATCAAAGAGGCCCGAAGAGTTCAAAGTGTCCATCACAACCGACCGTATAGACCTCTACACTGCAAATGTCCTTGCTCATCTTCACTACAAGGAACATAATGTACTACTATCATACTCCCTCCATTCCAAAATATAAGTCTTGGTAGAGATTTCCACTATGGATCACATACAGATGTATCCAGATAAATTTTAGAGTGTAGATTCACTCATTTTGCTCCATATGTAGTCCATGGTGGAATCTATACAAAGACTTGTATTTAGGAACGGAGAGAGTACTTATTAAAGAAGAACGGAAGAGGAACATGCTAAAGAAGAGCAAGCAGATTTTGGATAATAAAATGTTCGTTGCGCAGTGCCAACACATGATGACCAAAGCGCATTAAGAATGCAACTCCCTGCTGTCTCTCCACCATTTCAGGCGGTTGGATGAAGATCCTACGTCTGCTAACCCTTCTTCTTCCTCGTCTCTGATTCTTCCCATACAGAACACCGCACGGGCCGTCGGCCGGACCACCGGCCCCTACCGCATGTGTTCCTCCACCACCCCCACCCCCACCCAACCCGTGTCAAGTTTACTTCGTTCGGCGAGGCCCCGCCACCACCCTCCACAACCACCATCCCCACCCGAGCCCCTTCCTTCGCACAGGCAAACTCCGGCGAGCTCTGAAAAATCGACTGACCCAATTTGAAATTTAGTCTAGTATGATTTAACTAGTGTGGAATATAAAAGGGGAAAACCATAAGCATTGGGAGTATAGTGTTGAGCGTGCCATGGTGGATCTGAAGGTGCAAACCGGACAAAGGCAACTTCGCAACCAATGTTTGCTTTCAACTAGCAAGTAAGTGATGAACAAGAAATCAGAGTAAAGCAGTGGTGATCTATTTTCTTGCTGTGAAAATTAAGTTGAGCAGATACGAAAGAGTACCGCCTCTAGTGCAGCGTCGTTTATGCATCTGTTGAGAATTTGATGGTGCTGCGGTAGCGATGGCTGTCGGCGGCGTGGAAGCAGATCTAGGAGGGTAGATGGTGGTGGCGGGGCGCGGTGGACGATACGGTCGTAGGAGCGGCGCCGGCAAGGTGGACGACAGCGGGGATGAAGCGAGAGGACGGGATGCAAGGATCCCGGTCCGAAGCCGTGGATGAGAGAGGTCGATCTCTTGTAATGGACGGTGCCATCGGGGTATCAGCTCTGGCATGGTGGAGGAGGACGGCGGTGGATGGCGGTGGCGGACGGAGGAGGCTGGGGTGGAGAGGGTGTTTTGGCGCCCACGGAGTACGGATGGGGAAATGGAGGTAGAGAGGAAGGGGGGAACCATGTCTTCAGGGCACGCTTGTCTCAAATGCGAGGAAATTTACAAACTTAGCCCCCGTTTCAAATTTCCTACATCACAGCAATATCAGTTCGTTGGGGATAGGACGGTAATCTCGCATACACCGAATATTTGCCGACGAGAGTTTGTTTTTGGCGCCCACCGTGTATGAATCAGGGAGGAAGTAGATTTCGGCTGAGGACACACTGTGTTTTGGCGCCCAACGTGTATGAATCCGGGTGAGAGGCGGTTATGTCACGTTTGAGTGAAATTACAAACCTACCCCTATCAAAACCTATAGAAATCGAGCACATAGGCTTTGCATGGTAGGGATAGGGATTAGTAATTTCCATCTCGTAGATTTTGGTTTCGGGCGGTTACTGCGACTTTCCCTGCTTCGTTCAAATTTTGCAGAGTGCACGTTTACCGTGCCAACTCAAGTCGAATCCCATTTGTATTCTACTCCCTCCGTCCAGAAATACTTGTCATCAAAATGGATGAAAATGGATGTATCTAGAACTAAAATACATCTAGATACATCCATTTCAATGACAAGTATTTCTGGACGGAGGGGGTATTTATTTTTGGGCGGGATCCATTTTCGATTGGAATAAAATTCTATAAACATCATTTTTATATATATACTTTCAAAAGCACAACAAAGAATTCTGCTCCTTTATATGTATAATATGATTTACAAATACAATGATCTCAAAATCATAAGGTTGAATTCAAAAAATTTAAACCAAAATATGTTCTACTAAAATGTATGGATCAGTAATATCTACACATTAAATAACATAGATGTGCGTGAATTCATATGAGTATGCATGTTTGATAGATCAATTTTGGTTCGAGTATGGATTACATGTATCATCATCTCGAATTCAAATATTTGAATCCCTTTTATGTTGACTCCTTTCACGCCCATCTCTCTCGCATGCATGCTCCTTCATGTAGATATCACTCTCTTTTCTCCAGCTCACCCGCACGCTCACTTCATGTTTCTCCTATCCTCGGAAACATGGTCTCTCGACGTCTCCCTTGAGAAGTTTCACACTCTCCCTATCATTATACACTACACGGTTTTCATTATCTCTCACGTCTTTACTGTTCTCTGGTATCACTAGGTACCTAAGCTTTCTTTTCACCGCCACACACACAGTCTCCACTCGTCTTTCACTTTGTCTTTCTCTCTATGGGATTCTCTCTCACACCCTATATGTCTCTAGATATGACTCATACCACTAAAATTACTCTCTCTCTCTCTCTCTCTCCTATAGACACAACATTTGTTGCGGTCTCCTTTTCGTCTCCATCCCAGACTGACATTATTCATTTGTTTACTGATCAGACAAACTCCCCCATATCTCTCTCTCTCACACACACACACACACACAACTCCTGCTTCCACTCCCCTTCCCGACTACCGTCTCTCTCTCACACACACAAAACTCTCGCTTTCCCACCCCCGACTCGTATTTATCTCACAAACATTTATCGACTAGCCTCTAGATAGGTTTATACACCCACACACTCGTGCTTCCACTATCGCATACATGTCTCTCTCCCGCTCCTTGTATCTATGTAGATTTTTCATCCCTTCTTGAGACATGCCCTCTCGATCATGCACACACACACTATCGCCTCATTTTAAGATGATACCTCTCGCACACACACTCTTTGTGTCTTTGTCACACATGCACTCCGTCCTCCTCCTCTCTCCCTCTCTCTCTCTCACACACATACATGGGCTTTTTGCAACAACTAGCAAGATGCCCATGCATTGCACGGAACATCAAGATGCATTTGTATGAGTAGTTTATCTTGTAGGAGAAAAGGATGAACGAGGGAAGTCCTTGTTTGCAAATGTGGAGAGGGGTGTGGGTATCTTTTGGCAAAACTGACATGGTTTCCTTCCTATCCGTCAGATATAGATCGGACGGCCTATATTGCAGGATGGCAGGCACGCAATCATCACTAACTATGCTTTTTTATAAGAGTATGGATAAAAAAAGAGTTGGTGATGATGGTGGGCCTGCCATCCTGCAATGTAGGCCGTCTGATTTATATCTAATGGATAGGAAGGAAAATATGGCAATTTACCCGCACTCCTCTCCAATTTGCAGATAAGGCCTTCCCTCGTTCATCCTTTTCTCCCACAAGATCTTGATGTTCCGTGCAACGCACAGGCATCTTGCTAGTAAGAGTAGAAATTAGACATATGCCACTTCTTGAATCTTGAAACCAACAACATTCCTCCCTTATCTCATCAAAACCGCCAAAGGAATATATTTTGAGTGAAACATAACATATTTTTAGTGATATACGTATTTCAAAACTAGACTTTTTTTCTATCAAATCGGTGAATATGTATTAATCTACTTTTATCGTTTGGCACATTGCTAGTAGTTATTATAATTTTTTTGGACACCATACAAACGGTGGAGTACATATACGAAGAGAAGAGACAGACAGTCGGTCTCTCGCTATCTCGCACACATGAGTGTCACGTAAAGGCAACATTAACAAATAAACCCTAAAACCCTATGTGCACGATTGCTGCATTCGCGGGTACCTTTGTAGGAATAGTCAGCTCGCGTGATAATTTGATTCGTAGGAGTTGATGGTCGGGATCACAGGTGAACGACCTCGAGGTGGTGGCTCGCCAGTTGCCACAGATCGAGTAGCTACGTTTAAAATATCATTTTTTAGCGGGGTTAAGAGTTCCGATTTTCGATGGCGTGTTATAAGTACTAAGTAGTTTTTAGAGCGGTTGGTATGGAGCGAAAATGGAATTCATAGTACTACGTACCTCCTTGGCATATGGTTCTATGGGTTTATGTTGCGAGATGTTGAACCTGGTAGTTCTAGGGCAAATACTATGGTTTAGATTTAGATGCTAGTTTTCAGTAATGAATATTGGAAGGAGGAAACCCTTCTTTGATTAAAAAAAACTACTACCACCGTTCTGGTTTACTAGTCCCCATCGTATTTTGGGTCAAAGTTTGTCCATGAATTTTACTTGTAAAATGTGAATGGAAAATGAGATTTTGTTATACCCAAACAAAAAAGGACTAGAGGGAGTGATTGCTTTGACACGGACGCGACCTCTCATAACGCAGGCATTGAACCGACGCGTCGACCAAGAGGGCCCCACTCACTGTAGGCCCGACTGAACATGCCTCCTTGCCGCATGCAACCGGCTTCAGACTGCCCCGCCTGCCTTCATTGAATCTCCGGGTGTGCCGGCAACACGTCCTTCCGCAAGCTGGCCGGCATTTTAGAACACAAAAAATGACCAAAATATAATTAATTATGCATGGTCTTGACTTGTTGTGCTCGCACCGGTAGCAGGAACTAGATGTTTTTCTTTATTTATAACTCTCCTCACATTTTTTTGGCTTTGAAGTGAATCATGGTTGTGGACATTATGTATGAATGTGCAGATATCTGTGAACATGAGTTTGATGTGGAAGTTGAACTTGGAATGTCGGGCTTGTGCATGAACTATACCATGTCCAATGCTTCGTCTGTTATTGTTTGGAAAGTAATTGCTGTTATTACATGACCCGAAAAATATATTTTGTGCCACATCAGTAGATGGACGGACATCACAACAGGCATGCTGACTGGATAAACATTTGAACCTAGCTATTATGAAGGAAATTTTTAATTGACAATAGTTTTGTTGGAAATATGCCCTAGAGGCAATAATAAAATCGTTATTATTATATTTCCTTGTTCATGATAATTGTCTATTGTTCATGCTATAATTGTATTAACTGGAAACCGTAATACATGTGTGAATACATAGACCACAACATGTCCCTAGTGAGCCTCTAGTTGACTAGCTCATTGATCAATAGATGGTTATGGTTTCCTGACCATGGACATTGGATGTCATTGATAACGGGATCACATCATTAGGAGAATGATGTGATGGACAAGACCCAATCCTAAGCATAGCACAAGATCGTGTAGTTCATTTGCTAAAGCTTTTCTAATGTCAAGTATCATTTCCTTAGACCATGAGATTGTGCAACTCCCGGATACCGTAGGAATGCTTTGGGTGTACCAAACGTCACAACGTAACTGGGTGGCTATAAAGGTGACTACAGGTATCTCCGAAAGTGTCTGTTGGGTTGTCACGGATCGAGACTGGGATTTGTCACTCCGTATGACGGAGAGGTATCTCTAGGCCCACTCGGTATTGCATCATCATAATGAGCTCAATGTGACTAAGTAGTTAGTCACGGGATCATGCGTTACGCAACGAGTAAAGTGACTTTCCGGTAACGAGATTGAACGAGGTATTGGGATACCAACGATCGAATCTCGGGCAAGTAACATACCGATTGACAAAGGGAATTGTATACGGGATTGCTTGAATCCTTGACATCATGGTTCATCCGATGAGATCATCGTGGAACATGTGGGAGCCAACATGGGTATCCAGATCCCGATGTTGGTTATTGGCCGGAGAGATGTCTCGGCCATGTCTGCATGGTTCCCGAACCCGTAGGGTCTACACACTTAAAGTTCGGTGATGCTAGAGTTGTTATGGTAAATATTATGTGGTTACCGAAGGTTGTTCAGAGTCCCGGATGAGATCCCGGACATGATGAGGAGTTCGGGAATGGTCCAGAGGTGAAGATCGATATATTGTACGAAGGGTATTGGAGTCCGGAAGTGTTCCGGGGGTACCAGGCTAAGGCCAGCATGACCGAAAGGTGTTTCGGGGGGCCCGGCAAGTGTTGCAGGGCCTCATGGGACAAGGGGAGGGGGCAAACCAGCCCACTAAGGGGTTTTGAGCCCCCACACCCTTTCCCATGTTGCTTGGGGAGGTGGGGCGCCTCCACCTGACTTGGGAGGCAAGCCTCCACCTGCTTGGCTTGGGGGGCAAGTCTCCCTAAGGTTTCCCTAGGGAGATCCAATCTGCCTTGGCCGCCACCCCCTAGGGGAAACCCTAGGGCGCCTCCCCCTCTTCCCTTCCCCCTATATATAGTGAGGAGGTGGGAGGGCATCCGTGACCCTTCCCCTGGTGCAGCCCTCTCCCTCCTCCAACACCTCCTCCTCCTCCGTGGTGCTTGGCGAAGCCCTGCAGGAATACCACGAGCTCCACCACCACCATGCTATCGTGTTGTCAGAGTTCTCCCTCAAATTCTCCTCTCCCCTTGATGGATCAAGAAGGATGAGACGTCCCCGGGATTTACGTGTGTTGAACACGGAGGCGCCGTCCGTTCGGCGCTAGATCGGATCTTCCGTGATTTGAATCACAGCGAGTACGACTACATCGGCCGCGTTCTTGTAACGCTTCCGCTTAGCGATCTTCAAGGGTATGAAGATGCACTCCCTCTCTCTCTTGTTGCTAGAATCTCCATAGATTGATCTTGGTGATGCGTAGAAAATTTTGAATTATTGCTACATTCCCCAACAGTGGCATCATGAGCCAGGTCTATTGCGTAGTTTCTATGCACGAGTAGAACACAAGTTGTTGTGGGCGTCGATTTTGTCAATTTACTTGCCACTACTAGTATTATCTTGATTCAGCGACATCGTGGGATGAAGCGGCCCGGACCGACCTTACACGCATGCTTACGTGAGACAGGTTCCACCGACTGACATGCACTAGCTGCATAAGGTGGCTAGCGGGTGTTTGTCTCTCCCACTTTAGTCGGATTGGATTCGATGAAAAGGGTCCTTATGAAGGGTAAATAGCAATTGGCATATCACGTTGTGGTTTTGGCATAGGTAAGAAACGTTCTTGCTAGAAACCTATAGCAACCACGTAAAAACTTGCAACAACAATTAGAGGACGTCTAACTTGTTTTTGCAGCATATGCCGTGTGATGTGATATGGCCAAAAGGATGTGATGAATGATATATATGTGATGTATGAGATTGATCATGTTCTTGTAATAGGAATCACGACTTGCATGTCGATGAGTATGACAACCGGCAGGAGCCATAGGAGTTGTCTTAATTTATTGTATGACCTGCGTGTCATTGAATAACGCCATGTAATTACTTTACTTTATTGCTAAACTGTTAGCCATAGTAGTAGAAGTAATAGTTGGCGAGACAACTTCATGAAGACACGATGATGGAGATCATGATGATGGAGATCATGGTGTCATGCCGGTGACGATGATGATCATGGCGCCCCAAAGATGGAGATCAAAATGAGCAAAATGATATTGGCCATATCATGTCACTATTTGATTGCATGAGATGTTTATCATGTTTTTGCATCTTATTTGCTTAGAATGACGGTAGCATAAATAAGATGACCCCTCATAAAATTTCAAGAAAGTGTTCCCCCTAACTATGCACCGCTGCGAAAGTTCGTTGTTTCGAAGCACCACATGATGATCGGGTGTGATAGATTCTAACATTCACATACAACGGGCGTAAGCCAGATTTACACACGCAAAACACTTAGGTTGACTTGACGAGCCTAGCATGTACAGACATGGCCTCGGAACACAAGAGACAGAAAGGTCGAACATGAGTCGTATAGTAGATATGATCAACATGAAGATGTTCACCGATGATGACTAGTCCGTCTCACGTGATGATCGGACACGACCTAGTTGACTCGGATCATGTACCACTTAGATGACTAGAGGGATGTCTATCTGAGTGGGAGTTCATTATATGAACTTAATTATCCTGAACATAGTCAAAAGGTCTTTGCAAATTATGTCATAGCTCTCACTTTAGTTCTACTATTTTAGATATGTTCCTAGAGAAAATTTAGTTGAAAGTTGATAGTAGCAATTATGCGGACTGGGTTCGTAAACTGAGGATTGTCCTCATTGCTGCGCAGAAGGCTTATGTCCTTAATGCACCGCTTAGTGTGCAGAACCTCGAACATCGTCTGTGGATGTTGCGAACATCTGACATACACGTTTTGATGACTACGTGATAGTTCAGTAATGTTAAATGGTTTAGAATTGAGGTGCCGAAGACGATTTTGAAACGTCGCAGAACATATGAGATGTTCCAAGGGCTGAAATTGGGATTTCAGGCTAGTGCCCACGTCAAGAGGTATGAGACCTCTGATGAGTTTTCTTAGCATACAAACTAAGGGAGAAAAACTCAATCGTTAAGCATGTGCTCAGATTGTCTGAGTACTACAATCACTTGAATCGAGTGGGAGTTAATCTTCCAGATTAGAAAGTGATGTTTCTCCAAAGTCACTGCCACCAAGCTACTAGAGCTTCGTGATGAACTATAACATATCAGGGATATATATGATGATCCTTGAAATATTCACGATGTTTGACACCGCGAAAGTAGAAATCAAGAAGGAGCATCAATTGTTGATGGTTAGTGAAACCACTAGTTTCAAGAAGGGCAAGGGCAAGAAGGGATACTTCATGAAATGGCAAATCAGTTGCTGCTCTAGTGAAGAAACCCAAGGTTGAACCCAAACCCGAGACTAAGTGCTTCTGTAATAAGGGGAACGGTCACTGAAGCAGAACTACCCTAGATACTTGGTAGATGAGAAGGCTGGCAAGGTCGACAGAAGTATATTGGATATACATTATATTGATGTGTACTTTACTAGTACTCCTAGTAGCACCATGGTAATAGATACCGGTTTAGTTGCTAAGTGTTAGTAACTCGAAATAAAAGGCTAAAGAATAAACGGAGACTAGCTAAAGGTGAGACGACGATATGTGTTGGAAGTGTTTCCAAGCTTGATGTGATCAAGCATTGCATACTCCCTCTACCATCGAGATTGGTGTTAAACCTAAGTAATTGTTATTTGGTGTTTGCGTTGAGCATAGACATGATTGGATTATGTCTATTGCAATCCGATCATTCATTTAAGGAGAATAATGGTTACTCTGTTTATTTGAATAATACCTTCAATGGTCTTGCACCTAAAATGAATGGTTTATTGAATCTCGATCGTAGTAATACACATGTTCATGCCAAAAGATATAAGATAGTAATGATAGTACCACATACTTGTGGCACTGCCATTTGAGTCATATTGGTATAAAACGCATGAAGAAGCTCCATGTTGATGGATCTTTGGACTCACTCATTTTTGAAAAGATTGAGACATGCGAACCATGTCTATTGGTATATACGCATGAAGAAACTCCATGCAGATGGATTGTTTGGACTCACTTGATTTTGAATCACTTGAGTCATGCAAATCATACCACATGGGCAAGATGACTGAAAGGCCTCGTTTTCAGTAAGATGGAACAAGAAAGCAACTTGTTGGAAGTAATACATTTTGATGTGTGCAGCCCAATGAGTGCTGAGGCACGCAGTGGATATCGTTATGTTCTTACTTCACAGATGATTTGAGTAGATGCCAAGTGTATTTGCTTGATGAAACAAAGTCTGAATTATTGAAAGGTTCAAGTAATTTCAGAGTGAAGTTGAAGATCGTCGTGACAATAGGATAAAATGTCTATGATATGATCACAGAGATGAATATCTGAGTTACGAGTTCGGTACAGAATTAAGACATTGTGGAAATTATTTCACAACTAATACCGCCTGGAACACCATAGTGTGATGGTGTGTCCGAACATCATAGCTGCACCCTATTGGATATGGTGCATACCATGATGTCTCTTATCGAATTACCACTATCGTTTATGGGTTAGGCATTAGAGACAACCGCATTCACTTTAAATAGGGCACCACGTAATTCCGTTGAGATGACACCGTATGAACTATGGTTTAGAGAAACCTAAGCTGACATTTCTTAAAAGTTTGGGGTTGCGACGCTTTAGCCTGATAAGCTCGAACCAAAAGTTGATAAATACATCTTCATTGGACACCCAAAGCAGTTGGGTATACCTCCTATTTCAGACCCGGAAGCAAAAGTGATTGTTTCTATAAACGGGTCCTTTCTCGAGGAAAAGTTTCTCTCGAAAGAATTGAGTGGGAGGATGGTGGAGACTTGATGAGGTTAATGAACCATCACTTCAACCAGTGTGTAGCAGGGCACAGGAAGTTGTTCCTATAGCGCCTACACCAGTTGAAGTGGAAGCTGATGATAGAGATCATGTAACTTCGGATCAAGTCACTACCAAACCTCATAGTTCGACAAGGACGCGTACTACTTCAGAGTGGTACGGCAATCCTGTCTTGGAGGTCATGTTGCTAGAGAACAATGAACCTACAAGGTATGGAGAAGCAATGGTGGGACCGGATTCCAACGAATGGCTCGAGGCCATAAAATCCGGGAGAGTCCATGTATGAAAACAAAGTGTAGACTTTGGAAGAACTACTTGTTGGTCGTAAGGCTGTTGGGTACATATGGATTTCAAAAGAAGACGGACAATGATGGTAAGTGTCACCATTAAGAAAGCTCGACTTGTCGCTAAGATATTTTTTGACAAGTTCAAGGAGTTGATTACGATGAGACTTTCTCACTCGTAGCGATGTTAAGAGTCTGTTGGAATTGTATTAGCAGTTACTGCATTATTTATGAAATCTTGCAGATAGGATGTCAAAACATTGTTTCCTCGACGAGTTGCTTGAGGAAAGGTTGTATGTGATACACCAGACTGGAGTAAGCATCTCGGAGTTGGAATATACGCTTTGATGATATAATCAAAGATTTTGGGTTTATACAAAGTTTATGAGAAACTTGTATTTCCAAAGAAGTGAGTGGGAGCACTATAGAATTTCTGATGAGTATATGTTGTTGACATATTGTTGATCGGAAATGATGTAGAATTTCTGGAAAGCATATAGGGTTATTTGAAAAGTGTTTTTTAATGGAAAACCTGGATTAAGCTACTTGAACATTGAGCACCAAGATCTATAAGGATAGATCAAAATCGCTTGATAGTACTTTCAGATGAGTATGCACCGTGACAAGTTTTTGAAGGAGTTCAAAATAGATCGGCAAAGAAGGAGTTCTTGGTTGTGTTATAAGGTGTGAGTATTGAGTAAGACTCAAGACCTAACCACGGCAGAAGAGAGAGAAAGGATGAAGGTCGTCCCCTATGCTTTAGACGTAGTCTCTACAGTATGCTATGTTGTGTACCGCACCTGAAGTGTGCCTTGCCATGAGTAAGTCAAGGGGTACAAGAGTGATCCAGGAATAGATCACAGGACAGCGGTCAAAGTTATCCTTAGTAACTAGTGGACTAGGGAATTTTCTCGATTATGGAGGTGGTAAAATAGTTTGTCGTAAAGGGTTACGCCGATGCAAACTTTGACACTAATCTGGATGACTCTAAGTAGTAGACCGGATTCGTATAGTAGAGCAGTTATTTGGAATAGTTCCAAATAGCACGTAGTAGCTGCATCTAGGACATAACATAGAGATTTGTAAATCACACACGGATCTGAAAGATTCAGACCCGTTGACTAATAACCTCTCTCACAAGCGAGATATGATCAAACCCAATGGGTGTTGGATTCATTGCAATCACATAGTGATGTGAACTAGATTATTGACTCTAGTGCAAGTGGGAGACTGTTGGAAATATGCCCTAGAGGCAATAATTAAATGGTTATTATTATATTTCCTTGTTCATGATAATTGTCTATTGTTCATGCTATAATTGTATTAACTGGAAACCGTAATACATGTGTGAATACATAGACCACAACATGTCCCTAGTGAGCCTCTAGTTGACTAGCTCGTTGATCAATAGATGGTTATGGTTTCCTGACCATGGACATTGGATGTCATTGATAACGGGATCACATCATTAGGAGAATGATGTGATGGACAAGACCCAATCCTAAGCATAGCACAAGATCGTGTAGTTCATTTGCTAAAGCTTTTCTAATGTCAAGTATCATTTCCCTAGACCATGAGATTGTGCAACTCCCGGATACCGTAGGAATGCTTTGGGTGTACCAAACGTCACAATGTAACTGGGTGGCTATAAAGGTGCACTACAGGTATCTCCGAAAGTGTCTGTTGGGTTGGCACGAATCGATACTGGGATTTGTCACTCCGTATGACAGAGAGGTATCTCTGGGCCCACTCGGTATTGCATCATCATAATGAGCTCAACGTGACTAAGTAGTTAGTCACGCGATCATGATTACGGAACGAGTAAAGTGACTTGCCGGTAACAAGATTGAACGAGGTATTAGGATACCGACGATCGAATCTCGGGGGAATTGTATACGAGATTGCTTGAATCCTTGACATCGTGGTTCACCTGATGAGATCATCGTGGAACATGTGGGAGCCAACATGGGTATCCATATCCCGTAGGGTCCCGAACCCGTAGGGTCTACACACTTAAAGTTCGGTGACGCTAGAGTTGTTATGCGAAATAGTATGTGGTTACCGAAGGTTGTTCGGAGTCCCGGATGAGATCCCGGACATGACGAGGAGTTCCGGAATGGTCCAGAGGTGAAGATCGATATATTGTACGAAGGGTATTGGAGTCGGGAAGTGTTCCAAGGGTACCAGGCTAAGGCCAGCATGACTGAAAGGTGTTTCGGGGGCCCCGGCAAGTGTTGCAGGGCTTCATGGGCCAAGGGGAGGGGGCAAACCAGCCCACTAAGGGGCTGTGCGCCCCCACACCCTTTCCCGCGTTGCTTGGGGAGGTGGGGCGCCTCCACCTGACTTGGGAGGCAAGCCTCCACCTGCTTGGCTTGGGGGGCAAGTCTCCCTAGGGTTTTCCTAGGGAGATCCAATCTGCCTTGGCCGCCGCCCCCTAGGGGAAACCCTAGGGCGCCTCCCCCTCTTCCCTTCCCCCTATATATAGTGAGGAGGTGGGAGGGCAGCCGTGACCCTTCCCCTAGCGCAGCCCTCTCCCTCCTCCAACACCTCCTCCTCCTCCGTGGTGCTTGGTGAAGCCCTGCAGGAATACCACGAGCTCCACCACCACCATGTTGTCGTGCTGTCAGAAGTTCTCCCTCAACTTCTCCTCTCCCCTTGCTGGATCAAGAAGGAGGATACGTCCCCGGGATGTACGTGTGTTGAACACGGAGGCGCCATCCGTTCGGCACTAGATCAGATCTTCCGTGATTTGAATCGACGCGAGTACGACTACATCATCCGCGTTCTTGTAACGCTTCCGCTTAGCGATCTTCAAGGGTATGAAGATGCACTCCCTCTCTCTCTCTCTTGTTGGTAGAATCTCCATAGATTGATCTTGGTGATGCATAGAAAATTTTGAATTATTGCAACGTTCCCAACAAGTTTTAGATAGCAGGAGACGCCTAACCTGCTCTGCCTCTGCTAGCTTATTTTTGGCTTCTTCCATCTCTTCTTTGGCTTGGGTGAAGAGAGCATTTGATTGCTCTTGTCGCTTCTTCAGGAACTCAACTACATTCTCAAGGGCTGCTGCACGCTTTCTTTCAGCCTTTACTAGAGCCACGAGGACACGAACAGCTGACGACTCCACCTGGCTTGTGTGTATTCTAGCATCATCTAGGAATTTGCACCTTGTGTCTAATCCAGCATCATTAGGGAACTGGCACCTTGTGTGTAATCCGACCTCATTTTGGAAACATGATCTCGAGGTTGACCATACTTCCCTCCTCGCAGGAACTGCATCCTGACATGAAGTTACTTCTTTTTTAGATCAATACTCAGAGCAACCCAGATCCATTTAGTAGAAGCGAGATAAACAGAACTCGGATAAGTGAATTCAAAAGGAAAAAAATTATATAAACAGACTACAAGGTGAGACCACCCACTTCCTACATCAAGCTAAAAATGAAAGCATTAGGACGATTAAGACTCTTCTTATTACACATCGAAGAACATAAGGCTTAAGAGAAACAGAAACTACAACATATACACATCGAAGAACACGAGGCTAAACGAAAGCAATTGAAAGGGTGTTACTTAGCAAAGCTCGTTTTACACATTCGGTGCAGCTCCTCTTTAACTTGCCACGCTCCTTGAAGATGTCCCCAATATCCCGTGTTTGGTCTTCACTGCTCCTCTGCATGTTCGCACTCGTGGTTTTAAAATCTCAAACATGGCAAGAAAAATATACTACTAGTAATACTCGCGCATCTTGTGGGCAACATTAAAGCACTCGTCTGCCATGTTAGAGCATCTCCAATAGAATCGCAACGCGCGGCGCTTTAAAAAAGTGTTTACAGTGCTGAGATTGAGAAGTAGAGATAGAGAGTACAAACTAGAGAGTAGAGGATAGTTCTCAGCATAGATAGATAAAACAAATAGATAATTTAACTCCTCCTCCTTGGTGATGTCCTCCTCCGACGTCTGACTGTAGGAGTGAAGATACCGATCATCGTCGGATTCCCAGGGCGACGTTGCTCCTAGCCTCATGTTGAATTGAGCGTCCGCTTTTCGCCTACGTTTGTCCTCGTGATAGGCAGCTCACTCCGCCCTCCTCTTATCCCTCTCCGCCCTCCTTTGCGCGTAGATCTCGCGCTCGTTGATGATGTCCTGCGGGAAGCGTTGGCGCCACAGTACCATAGCTTCCTCGTCCATATCGGCGATACCGAGACGGTGCTCCCGCCTCCGTTGGTCGCGACGATCCTCGTCGGTGATAAGCCGTGGCAGAGGCACGAGCTCCTGCGCCTGCTCCTGCGTTGGCATGTTGGGGAAGTTCAATGTTCTATGAGGCCACCGGAGGCGCCATGCCGCCGCGTCGTACGCGTGGGTGGCCTCGTTGGCGGTGTCAAAATTGCCGAGGCCGAGGCGCATCCCGCGGAACCGTATCTCGGCGGAGAAGCCGCCGGAGGGGCGCGTGTGGACGCCGCGGTATCCCCAAGTTTCCCAGCAACGCGGCAGCATGGTGGCGCGGTGGCGGCGAGGCGAGAAAGAGCAGGGAGAGAGCGGTGGGAGGGCGTTGGATTTTATAAAGCGTGCCAGACACCGCGCGCCAAAACTAGCGCACGCCCGGCCGCTTTTTCCCGCGCGCGCGATCCTTTCCTGACGTCTGTGCTATCTCTACTCTCTTCTCTACTGTTATATTTATTTTATATTTAATATTTATATTTATCTCTACTTCTCTACTATCTACTTTTTTTCTCTATACTTATTTTCTTATCTTATAAAAAACAGAGTTGGTGATGATGGTGTGCCTGCCATCCTGCAATATAGGCCGTCTAATTTACATCTGACATATAGGAAGGAAACAATGGGAATTTTGCAAATAAGGCCTTCCCTCGTTCATCCTTTTCTCCCACAAGATAAACTACTCATACAAATGCATCTTGATGCGTGCAACGCATGGGCATCTTGCTAGTTCTAAAAAACTTTCCATCATTTGCCACACTACTGGTTGCAGATGAAAAACCTACCCAAGCACAGTGCAATATAGGAGCGACGCACAATTTCAAGCTGATATTCTGTTGGACAATGGAGGCTATAACCAATTACTTTTATAGTAACAATAACACCTAGGAAATTTGAAGGGTAGGTATGAACAAAATTGGAACTGCACATGTACTGCTAAGTGATTCAATACACACATTACCAATCAAGGAGGATAACGATGGTCGCGGGAGCCTCTGTGAGTCATGGTCATCAACGGGAGTCAGTTCATTGTCCATGACGATGGTGCTTCTGCGCTTGGAGTCGGCTTCCGGGAAGCAGATCCGAGACCGTGGAAGACGGTGCTGGGGAAGAGGCTCCGTGTATGACGACGACGGTGGACCGGCTCTAGTGCGGCATACGAGGTCGTCGATGAGGCAGATGCGCTGCGGTGGACGAGGCGCCGATGTAGAAGGGGAGGAGCATGAAGGCTGCGGTGCCGTGGAGAGGTCTATTTTGCGGTGGGGATAGAAAATGGGGAGTATTCAGGTGTACTACTCTGGGTGTCGGGGTGGGGTTGGCTGCGTAGGGTGAACCTGAAGTTACGAAAACAGCCCCCTACCAAGCGTCATCCATAGGCCTGTTCCGAAGGCTATGATGGTAACTTCCCACTGCTCGAATCAGGGTCGCGGGAGATTTTCCCGCCGACCTCAAAATTTTGTGACACTAAACTCCCCATGTGGCGTGTTGGGTGGTTCGGCTAAGCAACTAGCGAGTAGTGCTAGTAAACTCTGCATATTAGGTTTGACCGAAGTCAAACTTCCTAAAGTTTGACCAAGTTTATAGAAAAATATAAACATTTACCATATCAAATATGTATGATGTGAAAGTACATTCAATAATGAATCTAGTGGTATTTATTTGTTATTGTATATGTTAATATTTTTTGTTATAAACTTTCTGAGAGTTTACAAAACTTGACTTTGACCAATGCTAATACGCGGACTTAAATAAAAATGGAGGGAGTACACATTTGTTTTCTTAGTTTGTAGTGAACTAATCATTTGTTGAAATTATGAAATAAATATATTAGGCTACTGACTTCGAATGTAATGGTCCATACAATTCAATAGTTACAATCATTGTCGAATTCCAAGATGTATACGGGGTCTATAGTACTTCACAACATGCTCAAACTGACATAATCCCAGTCAAATGAGAATCTAAAATGCATTTCATAGTTATTAATTTGTAGGATGCAACAAAACCAACCATAACTCTACACCAGCCATTATAAAAGCAACATCTTGAATATTCCCAATGTGTGAATGAAACGTGCAGAAAGAGCTTGCAAAGTTGGAGCAGATAGGGCGGGAAAGATTGTACGTATGTGGACGAGAAAGTAGGAGACAAACCTAACGAGACAGAGAGAGAGAGAGAGAGAGAGAGAGAGAAAGAGAGGAAGAAGTTAGGTCTGTGAGAAAGATGGAGACATGTAATATACGTGAGATGCGTGTGCATCCGGATTCTGTACATGTGGAAGGAGAAGAGACAACATGTTTGATGAGAGAGCTGGAAAAAATGGACGAGAGGGGAAGGATCTCGTGGGTCGAGGGATTGATAATTTTGTGCGGGGGAGAGAGGGATTGGTATTTTTGTGCGAGAGAGAGAGGGTGGGGTGGGGGTCAGTCAGCCGTCGTCACATCATCCTGCTTTTAAATGGCCCCGCATTCTCTAGCGCATTGTGGTCGCCGTCTTCGATCTCCTCGATGCCCTCTTTGAAGATTGAGGTGTTGTGCATGCTGGGGTGCAGAGAAGCACAAGCGAGAGTGGTCGCCATATAACCTTGGATGGGGATGAATTGTGTGCTCGGGGGAGGGTGTGTGTGTGTGTGTTGTGCCGTGTGTGTGTGTGTGTGTGTGTGTGTGTGTGTGTGTCAAATATTGAGAGAAAACAAACCTAAGGAGAGAAATGTGTGTGTATGTGATGGAAAGCTACATGCTAAACATGGTATTCACGAAGAGATTGTGCGGGCCTTGAGGTGGGTAGGGGCCGGGTGAGGGTGTCAAAATGTGCGCGTTGATGCATGTGTTACATGCGATCGTGCGAGGGACGGATGAATCGAGAGAGATGGTTGTTGTGTTACGGATGCTCCTCTCTCTCTCACACACACACACAAGTAAAACAGAAGACCATTCTCTCATGTATACACAACGTATCAGCATCTGTCTATGTCTCACTCATGCATGATCATTTGTGCACATTCACACCTCTCTATGTCTCTATCACACGCACACCGTCTCCACATTGCCCTTCTGCCACAACACACATATGGACACATACACACGTTCTCTCTCAGTCACACACACAAAATCAGTATTAAAAAAAACTAGGGCGTACCTAAAACATTCAAATCCAAATAAACACAAACTGGAGCTAAATTCAAATATATGGAAATATTGTAGCGTCAAGAACTTTTCCAGGAAAAAAAAGTTGAGTAATATTTGGGGATTGTTTTCACACACACAAAAAGGTAAGGTGGATGTCCTTCGAGCGCGACACAGTGACGCACCATTCGATCGACCGCGCGTCCGCGGTTCACGCGCTTGCACAGGATTCCATATCGTGGATGTGGTAAGTAATAAAAGCTCTGCCTAAGTCTAATGTTTACGTGTACTAGTACAGTTTTCTTTTAAGTTTGACCAACCATATATAAAACTAAACTAAGCTCCGATACACGCACTCATCAATCTGCCGCCGCTGCCGTTGCGCATGCCAACGCCCACCTGCTCCGGCCAACAATTTCTCGCCCATCACCGCTGTGTCGCCACCATCCCTGTTCCATGAAGTCGAAGGATCGCCCGCTCACGTCATCTGCAGTCCCTCCTCGTGATACCGTCATGCCGCCAAGCACGTGAGCAGCTGGTGGAGCCGCGTCTATGCACGCAGCTTACGCAGAGGAGGACAAGTGCGTGCTCCAGGACGCCGGCAAGGAGGAACTAGCGTGTCATTGTCGTCTCCGCCCGCGTGGAGGAGGCGCGCATGGTGGCTATCGCGGCGGAAGTCGGTCGTGCACGCGTCGAGCCCGCAAACCGGGTGCGGACGCGGAATCTACCTTTGAGACCTTGAATGCCACATGGATCCTGCAATCTAAAGGAGCAATTTGGGTCAGTCGACTCTTGTGAGCCATTTGATGCAACATGGCTGGCTAGAAGGGCTTCTTCAACCTCCGAAATTGGTGCACGGTTCATCTTCTCAGCCCGCCACATGCCTAACCGCCTGCCGCCGCCACCCCGCCCTCCCCTTAATCGCCTGCCACCGCCATGCTCCCCCCACCCCCGCCATCCGTTTAACCCCGGGCATGATCCATTTTTTCCGGCGAACTTCCACACCCAACACTCATAAGATAGATCATGGCCACCCTACCACCCTAAATATAGATACTGGGGTAGCTTCTCTGTCGTCTTCTTCCTTCGCTCCGTCGAACTTATTTCACAAATCGACTGGCCCAAATTATACTACTAGTATGAACGTATTAAGTACAGTAGGAACACGAAGATACGAGCAGTAGTACCAACTGCAAGAAGAACAGTAGTAAGACATAGTACTAGTACTACTGTACGTACTAAAGAGTTCAAATAACAAGAAAGAACATAAACATAGTTCTGCTGGGGCATCAGCACAACACACCCTTGAAAATAAACTAAGCAACTAGTCTGCTTGACACTGCAGTGGAACCAGCATGGGCGACGACACTACCACCTACTCGGAGTCCGAGTCCACGTCCTCGACTTCGTCCTCGTCCCTCTTCCTCTTCCTCTTCGTCGACGGTTCTTTGCTTGAACCAAACACTGGGCTCTGCTTGTTTCATCCAACCCTTGTAGATATTTAAACAAAGTTAGGCATCCATTGCTGCATACATGATGTGATCTTCATCTAATGTCTTCGACTCCCATGCATGATGAAACTCGTAGTGAGGTTTCTTCAGTTTAGCGTACGAAGGATCAATCATGGCTGCTGCCAGGGTCAACATTGAAGGCTGAGAGGAGGACACCAGGCTTGCCTTCTAGAGATCAAAGGGCTGGCCTACAACGAGGCCTATCCAACCCAGGACATCCTTGTCGTTCCTAAAGTCTACAATAACGAATTTCACTCTTTTGTCCTTGAGGAAGTTCTTAAAATCCTGGCACTCAACTTCGGCATGGCATATGTGGTAGACCAAGCACACGTTATGTACGCAAACCTGGATCACGACGGGCTTCTTCCTCTCTGCCTCCTTTAGATTCTTCTCTCTTTCCAGGACTGTGGTGTACTCAACATCTAGCCCAGTGACCAACTCATCCGTTGAACTGTTGAACATACGTAGGAAGCGAGCAAGGCATGCTTTCACCGTCGCGGATCCACGTGTGTAGATGACGATGAACTCATCGCAGGTGATGGCTCTAACCTGGTACTCAGCAGTGACCATGGAGATTTGGGAGGCCATGGATTTTGGAGGAGGGTTAGGATGAACTTGAACTGTTGTAATGTGAAAGGACGGGACGACTTGGAGTGAACTGTTGTAAGCTACTGTAGTAGTAGAAGACGGGGACGAGTAGGCCGTGCGAACGGCATGGGTTGCTAGCTTGCCCGGTGGATAAACGGCTGCTAGCCCCCAAAGAGTTCTCAAGAACAATGCGGGACCCCCTAGATGTCATGTCTACTAGACCCATTTCGTAGGCCTGACGGTATAGCTTCTGCATGTTCGCATGCCATGTCGACGCGTGGATATAACTTCACTTAATTTCGTCAACCGTCGCGCCTCCCACGACCTTCGCCTCCCTCGCGCGGTCGCACCCTTTGAGACTTTGACCGGCTATAAATGAGCAATTATTTTTGCCTACTCCACATGCATGATACTCCCTCTGGTCCTTTTTACTTCCATTAACCATTTGCAAAGTGTTTGACCAAATTTATACTAAAAATATCAATATCTACAATATTGATTATAATGAGTATAAGAACTACGTTTTATAATGAGTATAAAAATATTGATTTGACATTGTGAATGTTGATACATTTTTCTATAAGTTTGGTCAAAGTAGAGGTACATTGACTTCAGACAAAACTTAAATGCACAATGCAGACTAGTTCCTCCGTCCAGGTGCGTGCCATGTCCTATCTTGTCATCACAACAAGGTTAGCTATTAGAGTACTACTACCTCTCTTCTACTTTAAAGGGCTCGATCAAAAATTGCACCTACTCTTAGCAAGATAAAGGTGGTGGAATAGTTTTTGCAGTCTGCAAAAGTACTCAACTAATGCTGTCGTTCTTCACAAAAAAATGTGTTTACCAATGCATGCATGAACACTAGTTACTCTAACCCCCCTCTCTTCTTTAATTCTTTGTCACATCAGCATGTTTGCTATTCCTGTCTGCATGATACCAGCTAAGATACCACCATTATGGCCAGCCTTAATCATCGCATGCAATAATTTAGTGCACCTTGAAATATGAACATGTGTGGGGCGTGTATGTTTTTAATGACTTGAGACTATACCTAGTCTGGCATGCAAGATGACTTATTATGCACCGTTCCCCATACCTGCGGGAAGACCGTTCATCTCCAAATCTTTTCCTCTCCATGTGCGGAAACAATAATATGCCTTCCAGACTCTCCTTCTCCCTCCGGTGGTCCCACCACTCCACCCTGTGTGGAAAAAATCTGCATGCATGACTATCCTCCCCCCACGCTCGTCCAATCCGTTGTGACCAGCAATATTTCCACCCCTTCCCTCCCCCGTAATTTACTCCAACAAATATGCCCACGTAGTTGTTATGTTAATCACGCAACATATCTTCCGGGATGCTGCTTCAGTTACTTAACTGCAGGTGCATTGGGTCACTGACATATGGGCCCAAGAGGGGTCTGGCCCACATGTCAGTGACGCAACAGGGCCTGCAGTTAAGTTAGTGCAGCTCAGTCCATATCTTACATAGGTGTGCCATTGATCGCTATAAATACTGCGCCTCCCACGACATTCGGAAGAACGCTCATGTTCATCGCTATCTCCCCCCTCCCTCTCATGTCGACCACCATGGCATCGCCCCTCCCAAGCCCTAGGCGCCCCTCGCTGCACCGCCTGGACAGTCAGGCGTCATCGTTCTGTTCCTCGCTGCCACTAGTCAAGGAGGACGCGTCGGCGTCCACTCCTCGCTGCGACGTGACAAGGTGGATGCGTCGGTGTTCCCAATCTCGCCAGCACGCGCGTCGGAGGATGCGTCGGCTCCCCGCTATGAGGAGAACACCGCGTCGCCCGTCGAGCCCCCCAGCCTTGAGGAGCTTTGGAAAGAAATGGATGTCACCATGTGGGAGGCTTTGCCGCCGGCAGAGCACGCCAAAATAGAGGCGAAGAAGAAGGCCGAGGAAGAGAAGCGCGCTGTGGGGCAAGCTGCCTGGCAGGTCTATGTCGCGTCCGAGAGAGTCAGGCAATTGGCTCTTTGGCAGAAGGCTCGTGCAAGGGTCGTGAGGGTGGCGGAGGACGCCCGTGCCAAATCCCTGAGTGCAGTCGGGCCCAAGCGCCTCATTTACGCTTGGCGGTACGTGGATCGGGTGCACGCTTCCAGCAAGGAGGAGTACCTGCTGGCGCCGGATCACCACACTAGTGAGATCGCGCTCGCCCGCTGGCAAGCCGCCAATCAGCACCTCACGAGTTGCGAGGCTGAGGAAGAGGCGTTGTGTCAGCGCGCTGGGAAACGGCCGCGCACCAGGGCATTCGTGGCGCGCCGCAAGCACTCCTACGAGCGTCGTGGCTTTTAGTAGGAGTATAATTTAGTTTCGTAAGGTGATCTCATTAGTTTTGGGACGCAAATGATAAATCTCGAGCGTTCGGGAATTATTAGCATCCTTAATTAAGTATGTAAGTGGGAAAGTTTGGAAACCTTGTGTCTCCGCACGCATTTTGTAAGTAGGTGCAAATAGCACAAACTTTACTACTATATACTATCGCACTGCACGTCTCTCTATATATATGCTTGCAGACTGTGCTACTCCCTTTGTCCAGGTGAATAAGTCATCTTTGGTTGTGCACCATGACCAAGAAGGAGGGGCGACTTTATACACCTAGACGGAGGGAGTACTACTATTACTTATGTACGTGCAAATGCACGTTTTAACATTACGATGTGGTTTTTGTAAAAGTAGAAAAACATCACTAGTCAAGCTTGTGAAACGATTCAATGCAAAACAAATGCAAAAATGCTCGTTTGATTGTTTACTTTTAGCTTCCTTCTCTGTGGTTATTTCTCTGTCGTACTTTGTACGGAGGATCTCATTGGTCGGAAAGGCATGCAAATTCCCAAACCGCTTCCTACACCCTGTATCGATTTTTTTTGCCTAACAAGTTGTGTCGTGCAATTGGAATTCCAACTTGAGTACTAGTACTACTAGTAGGAGTACCAGGGGCCAGTTTGTTTAGGCTTCTAGATTAGTAGTAATCCCATTACTACTAGCTCCGTCCTAGTTTGTTGGTCCCCATTGTAATCTATGTAAAATTTTGATCATAAATTTAACTAATGAAATGTTTGTGCATGTCACATGCACTAACATTTTATTAGTTAAATCTTTGGTCAAAAATTACCACAAATTACAATGGTGACGAATAAACTAGGTCGGAGGTACTAGTAGTAGTTTAGAAGCCCAAATAAATGAGTGAGTGCCTTAATGTTACTCTCCACTGTGACTAGTCTTAGGCCTTCCACTATGTAGGCCAAAAGAAGTGCCAAATCTACTTTTACATTATTTGGCACCAGTGCCCTCCATAGATCATGCGGTGCCATAAAAAGTTTTCTGGGAACTGGAGCAAGTTCGTGCTCCGATGCCCCATTCGAGCATTGCAATATAATATACTACCATCTGTATGTGCTGCTCCGATGCCCCATTTTTCTGAAGGTGGATGAGAGGAACTCGCGTGAAGATTGACCAGAAGTTGGCTTGCTTTGATTTTTCTATGTACATATGGGTCCCTTCTTTCTAGGGGTTGCACCCGCACGGTGTGAGGCCGGTGCCAAATAAATTTACCAGGGCATCGATGCCCAGTCTACTATATTTTAACATGCCGGGCACCGGCTACATAGTTGAAGGCCTTATGGGAAAAGTTGGGGAAGAGACGGCTTATTTTTTAAGCCGCCAAAAGAACTGGCCCTAGGAGTAGTAGCTAGGGATACTAGGAGTAGTAGCTAGGGGTCAAGTGTGTGAGATGAACCGGAGAAAGTGAATGCAGAGCGATGAAATGCAAAAAAGATGGAGGGATGTGATGGTTGCTTGTCCGTTTATTTTACCAGGCCACTTATTACTGGCAGTGGTTGGTTTTTGTGATATGACGGCTTTACTGCCGCGCCACGAGCGGGGTGAGAGTGAGACTCCCGTGCAGCGCCGCCCTCTACACTTGTACTACATCGGTCGTGGTTTATTAGCCCCCCATTGAATTTGACTGAAGATTTAACTAACAAAATGTTAGTGCATGTTCAACAAAAACTATATCATTGGATTCGTATTTGAACATAGTTTTCAATGATATAATTTTAGGTGACATGCATCAGCATTTATCATACTATATATAATGTTAGTTCAATTTTTGGTCGTACTAATCTATAGTAGTAAGGTGCCCGTGCGTTGCACGGAAGAGTGAAATGCATTGATCGGGGAGTTGTTTATTTTGACAAAGGATGTGGGGGTCATCTCATGTGTAACGGGTATTGATAGGTTTCTTCGGATATTATTTCATCTCTAGAGCTCACAAAAATCCAGGTGAAATAGATAAAAAGGTATCTTTTGCAAACAAAAGCGTTCAACTGTTCAACCTGCATCCAAAACTTGTGAAGAAATAACACTTATTGTGCTTTGCAAGAAATGATCTTTAAGAATTAGTTTTTGAGTATCAATTGTTATACATGTTGGCTACAGATGACATGGCACTTTCTTATAGTCAACAGTTGGCTATACTATTAAGTATTAACCATGCCCTTATACACCTAGATGGAGGGATTAAATCAGGATGACTTGGAAGGGGCAGAGGAGATGTAAGAAATGGTTCATAGTAAGTCTTTCACCAGTACTGTAGTAAAAGTTCATACATGGAAGATTCTAGACTAAACCATAAACGGATACACTTTTATTCATGTGCGGTACTCCAATAGAGCAAGATCATGCATGGAAGTCTCCACATGCTTAAACAGCGGATTACATTGAGCGAAGACTAATGATCAACATTTAACTTGATAATGCGTATGTCGAGGTGAACCTGCTTGGAGTCCATGTGCACCGTGTTGGGGGGTAAATAAGACCATGGGTTTTCCATGTCCACATCGGCGGGAAGGTCCCAGCTCGGCAGAGTCCAAGTCAGTTTGATGAAGCTGGTGTCGCCGCCCACGTACCTCGGAGGGGTAGTAACAATGAGCATGCACCCGTACATCGGCCTCGTGTCAGTGTCAACGTCAGCGGCGTCGCCCCTGACGCACACTACAGAGATGGGGTGGCGGCCTGCGCGGGCCTCGCCAGTGCCCACGATCAAGAGGAAGACACTGCCGTCCTCCTCCGAGACTAGCAGGTGGCGGTGATCCTCTAGCAACTCCGGCTTGGTGAACGGGTAGCACGTCTCGTACTTGATGGTCTCCGCCAAGGGCCAGTAGTGACCGTTGCACGCATCCGTGAGGTGATGCACGATGTCCGCCGGCAAGCCCCAAAAATGGCATCGGGCACTCATAGCAGTAGACGAAGGGCTCCTTAGAGGCATCGACCAGGCCGTCCATGAAACGTGAGTGGTTGTAGGGGACGTTGCGCCAGTTGAATATATGAGCAAGTTTTTACTACGAGATTTAATCCTAATAAGCACGAAATAAATCATGACGGCTATAACAGAGATTAAACTAATCATGTGGACTAGCATAGTAGTAGGATACAAAGTAGAAACATGAATTCTACCATGATTTCGAACAGGAAGGACAGACACATACGGTGCAACGGGAGCAGCACCGTTGGCATTGAGGTTGTCGCCCATGTTGTTGAGGAAGAGGTTGCCGAGGTCGGGGAAGAAGTCGTCGTCGGTGAAGTCGTGGCTTCCAGCAGTCGCGAGAGTGTGCTCCCCAAATTTCAACAGCGCCCGCCGAATGGAGCGCGGGAGGGAGTGGCTGTAGGGGACGTTGCGGCCGCCGAATGGAGCGCAGGAGTAGCACACGAAGTAGTAGATGGTGTCCTTACTAGTACTCCCTAGTCTCTACTCTTATAAAAAACCGAGTTGGTGATGATGGTGTGCCGGACATCTTGTAATATAGACCGTCCGATCTATATTTGATGGATAGAAAGCCAACTATGACAATTTTACAAAAGATACCTGCACCTCTCTCCACATTTACAGATAAGGCTTTGCCTCGTTCATCCTTATCTCCCACAACCTCGTGCTCCTCCCTAAGTCTCTATCTCTACTCTTATCTTCTTTGTTTTTTTATAACAAATCGAATAGTAGTGCGCCATCCGATGCACGCCCGGTTGAACACACCTCCTCGCCTCCATCATCACCAACTGAGTCTTTTATAGGAGTAGGAGTAAAGAAAAAACCGAGTTGGTGATGATGGTGTGTCGTGCAATGCACATGCATCTTGCTATTTTTTGCATATAATTCCAAACACCACGTAGACACGGTCTTTGACCATTTTACAACTATGTTAGTATCATTGTTAGTGGTCAGCCGGTGCAAGTTATAGCCCCGGGTGTTTTAACCTTTTTTTTAGTAATGATATCTGGCGATTGTTCGGCATGAGCTCAATCCTGGCGAATCCCACGTAACCATCAGATTTCCATCCGACGGTGGCCTGTTTTTAAGCCATAGTATTTTACAAAACCGCCACCCTTACACACATACTGTAACTGCGTCGCGGGCATTTGCAACTGCCATGTCTCCCAGCGAACGTTTGCTGGGGATTGGAGTTAGCACCGATGGCGGTTCGTAGTCGTTCCACGATCGGGCATTGAAGTTTGTAACTATTTTAGATTAGAATATACTACTCCTCCTGTGCTAGTAGTAGAGCAGAGTCCTACTCTACTACTCTACTCAAGCAGTTAGGGCATAGTACTAGGTATTGTAGGGACTAGGGAGTACCAGTACTGTGATCACTCAAGCAAGTTGTCTGGCATCGATATGACCCTACATTGTTGGTATGTGTCTCATAAGTTAAGCGGCGTGCTGTAGTCATCATCACCTGTCCACTTCCCGCAGCGCATATTCGCTTCTCCATCTTTGTCCGCACATAATCTCGTCCAATTTTCCATCCCCGCTAAGGCGCCTCCCCCCTCGTCCAAAACCCAAGCACTAACAATGGCGGAACCGAGCAGCGTCCGCCGAAAGAGTGGTTGGGATTCGCTCCCCGCAGAGGTAATCAAGCTCATTGTTTCGCGTGTGGACAATCTCAGTACCATGCCGCTCACCGGGTGCTCGTCGGGGCTGTACCGTTTACTCAAAGCCCTTAGGATGGAGCTTTTTAAGCCAGCTCCTTGCTTGCTGATGCCGCCTGACCTTCAGAAACGGCATGCCACGCAGCATAACGATCGTAGGGTGGCAAGCATCAGCCCCCTTGACCGTGATCCGATCCCCGTCACCCTCAACTACATTAACGGTATGTACTGGGTTGGCATGAACACGTCTTGGATGGTGCTCGTCAACGGTCGCGACAGCTAGATGCTCGTGGAGGTATACGCCCGGAGACTAATCCCCCTTCCTTCGATTAACACTGCACTGCTTTGGCACCGTGGCCCAGAATACTCGGAATCTTATAGTAGCCAACATGATACTAAGTTTGATTTGCTCAAGGTTGTAATCTGCCAAGTGCCCACAAGGTCTGCGAATTATAAAGACTTCAGTCTAATTGCATTCTTCAACCCCGGTCTCGCCTATCTGACAGGTCACTTCGGTAAGTGGATAAATCTGCACGTCCATCACAGGATCATACATCCTCCATGGTTCTCTGATGCCATTGAACACAAGGGCTTCATTTACGATGTCGACTCCTTCTATGGCTGGACATATTGCTGGCCTACTCCAGTCATCGCTACAAATGGCTGTTACAGCAGTATGTTACTTTTCTATGATATCATGATGGCTTGCTTATATTACTGTCAACATTTACTGAAAAAATATTCATGCTCATAACATGTTGTTCTTAAGATTGACTACATCAAGATCCCTTTTTTATTTGACTCCAACTTGATATGATGTTGTAGGCCGCCTGGTGTCCCTACCCTTCCTAATCCCAGAACCTTTCAAAGAAAAGCGGCATGGCAGTTGTAGGTGGTTCCTGGCTCGATCAGACAATGGAGAACGATTGATGATCGTTCTCATGTACCAGACGTGTTGTTTCACGGAATACAATCACGATCACTGCAAGGTCTTTGAGTAGGATCCTAGCTTCTCTGGGCCTTCAGGAATTTTTGACTGGAGGCTGGTAAGTAGCCTTGGTACACGCTCTCTGTTTGTTGGGCCGAATTATCCGATTAACCAGGAGATAACCGATGGCAAGGATCATGATGGCAGCACGGTTTCGTTCATCAGGCAAAACTGTGTGTACACAGTGTACCATGCGTCTCTGCATGCACCATACCCTGATATATGCCGCCATGCTCTGCAACCCAAAGTAGGAGAGAGGGTCACAAGTATCATTGACCTGCTGGCTGGAGTTTCCCCCGTCAGGCACCCATCTGGTTCAAGCCGTCAGCCAATCTCCACAACTTAATAAATAGTAACGTCTAACTGAGCCAGTTAGTTGGATGTGTACACTTGGTGTAGTAGGATCTTTATTTAGTTTGATGCATACACTTGTTCTTTTTTGGTAGCCCTTTTGTAATAATGGCTGATGTTTGGTTTGGAAGAGAGAGTTGTGTCTTCACTCTTCTGGCCTGCTTACTGCTTCTGTTGCACCCCCAGCACTGGTTGTTGTTGCTGCTGTTTTCAATGTACAATCAGTAGTATATTTTGTCTGTTGGTTGAATAAATGTGTTGTTAGAATGACAAACACAGTATTTTGGAAGTCGTTGCATGGTTCGATCCTTAGTGCCCCGTACCGTACATAGCGCATACTATTTTTCATACGGAGCACATTTTCCACTTGTTGATAACATGCAGCCCACTGATGAAGGCCCAATAGAGGAGCCCATAATTAACTGGAAGGGAGGCTCTCACATGAATCCGGCCCAGGTACATGCTCATGGCCCCCTAAACATAAATAAGTAAATAAAGAAATAAAGCTAAATGATCATGCACCAGTTCTTTAAATTCATGATTTAACAGGAGGATATTATTTCCTATGATAGTGTCGTTACATTCCGTCGATATTATTCTTAGGCAAAGATAGCGACTAGTCTTCTTTCTCCCAACATTTTCTTCTTGCAACCAGCGGACCCATGCAAATTGTAGTCAACGTTGTAAATAGTTTCGGTCCATTTTTATTTTTCAATAAGAATGTCCAACCCAGCCTAGCACATTGGCGATAGCACTTTATCCTCCGCCTTGGTGCGCTCGCCACGGCGCCGCCGTCCGGCACTGTCGACATAGTTTGTTTTTGAAATGGTCCCTGTTAACATAGTGAATCAGGAGAGAACTATAGTTGTGAGTATGACAGTACGGACCCACCAGGTCCACTCCCGAACATAAGCAAGTGCCTCTTTTACTACTTAGATACACCCCTCGTTTTTTTACTCTAATCCACCCTGCTGATATCTGGGACCCACGTCATTTTCAACGTATAGTCATTTAACGACAGAATTGCACAACTTTTTTTTGAGTAGTAATTCGGAGGAGCAGGCTATAAACTGGGTTGTGCGGTCTTTGTGGCTCGTCTAACAACATGACCACCAAGCAGTTTTTTCTTTGGGAAAATATGTAGCCCAGTATTTCTTTTTGAAGAATACCCAAGCTAGGTCTATTTGTTTTCTCCAACTTACTGGGCTGCAAATCTTTCAAGACGAGGAGGGATGCATTCCGGCCTGGCCAAAGAGTATGGTCAGTGTCTGTTAAGAGTAATATCAAAGGGGTTGAAAAATCCAAAAAAATATATAGCAAATGGGATATTAGTTTCTTTTTTGTTTTTGTTCTTCACTGATATTTTATAGTATTTCATTGGATTTAACATGACATAGTACTAATTTATTTTTAAATTTGTTTTAGTATGGCTACTAATTTTTGGATTAAGAATATTTTGTTCCCCAGCAAAAATTTGCGAATTTTCAAAATTTCGCACATATTTAATTATTTTTTTAACCCTGGTACTGACCAGAAAATGGGCAGCAATTCTGAAAATGGAAAACGGGCTGCAAAAAATTCCATATGAATTAGAAAATGAGTAAAAGTTATAAAAAAATAGCAAATGGGCTGTACACGCCACAGATTTCGAGGCTGACTTGTTTACGCAAGGCTTTGTTAGTCAACACACGATTCTAGCAGCAGTGACTGTTGGATGTCCATCCAACGGCCGACGTGCTTCTTCGATCTCTGATCTTCCTGCTCCAGCTGCCTAAACTAGCGCCGGCGGGACTGCCTGCTCCCTCCTCTTGTGATGCCGCGCAGGCTTCCTCGGCCCACCCTACTCCCTTCGCTGGCCTGGCCGCACGCAATCAACGGCCTCCTATTACGCGAAAAAAATGATTCCTCCCACTAACATCTGGGGCGCATCAATTGGGAGGCTGACCTATGGGCCTACTAAGTTGACACGTATGCAGGGCTTGTCAACTTGGTCTTTTTTTGAGGGTCTTGTCAACTTAGTCAACAAATGATTCTAGCAGCAGTAACCATTGGATTTGAATCAAACGGTCCTGCTGCTTCTTCAATCGCTACTCTTCTTGAACCAGCCGCCCAAACCAGCACCGGCGAGACCGCCTGCTCCTGCCTCCAATGGTCGGCTGTGCTGCCGTTGAGGCCTCACTGCCCCCTACTACTCCCACCGCTAGCCAGGCCCTGCGGCAACAACAGCCTCACATCGTAGTTGAACTAGTGAACATCGTATTCCTCTCTGCGTGGGCATCCACTGCTACGTCTTCCCCGGCTCCGCGTCTTCCCCGGCTCCGCGTCTTCCTCTTCCTAGGCCTCGCCGTCGTCCACCGCCCTGGTGCTCTCGACGCGGCGTGGTCAACGTGGTCATGGAATGACTTCCATCGGACGTGGACTGTACGTGGAGAGGCTGACAGCTGGGTCCACGGCCGCACACAAGGAAATGCCTCTTTATTACACGCAAAATAATAATTCCTCCAACTGACATCTGGGACCCACCAGAAGGGCCTCTGTGTTTCGCGAAAAAAACATGCCCCCCGCTGACAGCTCGGACCCACCAGCTATATCTTCGCACGCAAGGAAGTGCCTCCTTATTACGCACAAAAAATGAATAGTCCCCCTGCTAGCTGGGACCTAGCATAGTGGGATGCTGACTTGTGGGTCTACTAAGTTGACGGGGACGGAGGGCTTTGTCAACTTAGTCAATATGAACGATTCTAGCTCCAGTTACCATATGATGTTCATCCAACAGCCGTTGTGCTTCTTCAACCTCTGGTCTTCTTGCTCCAGCCGCCCAAAGCAGCACCGGTCGTGCCGCCTGCTCCTGCCTCCCGTGACCGGTTGTGCTGTCGTGGAGGCCTCACCGCCCCCTACCACTCCCACCGCTGGCCAGGCCCTGCGGCGACGGCAACCTCACACTGCAGCCGAACCAGTGAACCCTCGTACTCCTCTCTGCGTGGGCTTCCACTGCCGTGTCTTCCTCGGCTCCGTGTCGTCCCCTTCCTAGGCCTCGCTGTCGTCCACCGCCCTGGTGCTCTCGGCACGGCATGGTCAATGTGGTCAAGGAACGACTTCCATCGGACGTGGACTGTACGTGGAGAGGCTGACAGATGGGTCCACGGCCGCAGCAAGGAAGTGCCTCCTTATTACACGAAAAATAATGATTCATCCACCTGACAGCAGGGACCCACCAGACTGGCCACTGTATTTCGCGAAAAAAAGTTTCCCCCCTGACTGCTGGGACCCACCAGCTACATCTTCACACGCAAGGAAGTGCGTCCGGGGAAAAAAAATGATTCGCCCCCCTGACAGCTGGGACCCACCATCGACATCTTCGCATGCAAGGAAGTGCCTGACAGTCGGGACCCACCTGGTCGAAGTGTATGTAACGTTGTCATTCTGGTCGCGAACGTGTACATACATACTAGTCGATGTAGAGGCGCGCACGTGTCGTAGTAGAGGCGCGCACGTAGCATGTACACATACGTATAGCGGCCAGTGTGAAAGAAAGAAAATACGGCCACGTACGTACATAAGGGCGGGGTCTCGAACGCCTACTCGCGCATACGTACGGCCAGGGTTCGTGTACATGGCTGGGTCGGAACGGAGAAACTGCGTCGTCGTCGTGTTCATGGGGAGGCAACAGAATGCGTCGTGTTCATCGGGAGGTAACAGAATGCGTCGTGTTCATCAAGAGGCAACGGAATGCGTCGTGTTCATTGGGAGGCAATGGAACGCGTGGGAGCCAACCGGCTTGGACGGAACAGGCTATGGAAACGAGGCCTGGCATACCGCACAACGGAGGAAACGACATTGTGTTCGACCGGCCACGTTCAAACGGGATCCTGTTCATCAGGAGGGGTCTGGCATACTGCAAAACAGAGGAAACGGACTTGTGTTGGACCTCCTGCAGTCAAAATGGGGTCCTATTGATCGGGAGGGGTGTGGCGTACCGCAAAACGGAGGAAACGGACTTGTGTTGGAGCGCTACGGTCGAAACGGGGGTCCTGTTCATCGGGAGGGGTGTGGCGTACCGCAAAACGGGACTCCACGGGATACTGTTCATCTCCACCGTCGGCCTCCTCTAGCCTCCACGGGCTACTGTTTATCCACCGTCGACCTCCTCCATCCTCCACCTGCAACTGTTCATCCACGGGATCCTGTTCATCCAGCCTCCATCGCGCGCTACTCCACCGGCTACTGTTCAATCACCCCTCTCCACGGGCTCCTATTCAATCACCCCTCCACGGGCTACTGTTCATCCACCCATCCACCGTCTACTGTTCATCCAGCCCTCCACGGGGGTCCTGTTCATCCAGCCCCAACCGACTCGATCGATCGAGGTCTTGTTCATCCGGAGGCAACACCACGGGGTCCTGTTCATCCACCCCCACCACTCACTGTTCA
>NC_041391.1:595094726-595111783 GCF_002162155.2 Triticum dicoccoides
CTCACTGTTCATCTAGAGGTAGCATCGATCGGCTTCAGTTAGCAGCAGTAGCAAAGGAATCGCTCGATTGGGTTCACTTAACAGCCATCGATCGATCGCTCGGGTTCAGTAACGCGTAGCCTGCAGTGCACTCGCTCGAGTTCAGTAGGAGAACGCCTCGCTTGGGTTTAGTTAGAGCCCAACACCTCGCACCCACGAGCGTGCATGTATGAGAGAAACGGCAAACCTCTATGCTTCGCTCGGCCCCGACCACCCACCGTAACCGGGAACACCCCGATATTTTGCTCGCCCTCGCTTCTACCAGGTTTTTACATCATGGACGGCCCAAAGAATGTCATGCAGCTGCGTCTCCAGCCCGCCCAGGACGAAAAGCCCATTTGCTGTCATGATTTTTTGTCATAGAAGTAGGAGCCCACCACATCTATGATGATACCGGGTTTTTTCACAATTATCGTCATAGAAGTGTCATAAGTATGACAGAAAAAAAATCGTTCGGCCCAAAATGTCACGGATGTGTCTTTTTTTTGTAGTGATCGTCGACGTCGTTGCGTGCTTCTGCCATGGCTTGTTTGAAGCTAAACACCAGTAGACCGACCGCGCCTACACTATCCCGCGATGGCCTTAGCGGCCCTTGCCGGTGCCTCGAACCACTGTTGCGGCCCGCCTCGTCGCCCATCTTTGCCTAAACTGCCCTGCACATGTGAGCCGCCATCGCTGGCCTCCGTGTCAACACGCATGAGTTGTGCAAGGGTCAAATCCTGGGCGGCTTTATAAGATCTGCTAGACTTCCGCTGCTATTGATGGGGAGTACTAGTTTTGCTTTTAATGAATGTGTATTATTGATCATGTAAAACACCAAAAAGAAGAATAGGAGTTGTTGAGCCGCCAGAGTTTATGCATCTGCCAAATCGTCAGAGTGCTACTCCCCATGGCTAAACTGAAGCTTATTCATGGATAACCAAGCCAAGCGTATATCTGGTGCATCTGGCAATAAGGCATGAAGTATTCACATGGAAGATCAACTCAAAAATGTCAAACATATTGACAGGAGATGTGCGTTGGCGGTTTTGGATGAAACAATCATGTGCGTGGCTATTATCAGGGAAAGTGTTAGCCGCCGTCGCCACAAGTTGCCAGCTACCGCCTCGTCAGCCACTGTTTTACCTCAGCTGGTCTTCACCATAGGCTGCCAGAGAAGGGAATTATTTTGTCCATGATGGTTAATCCCCTGTTGCAAGGGAAGGAGAGAGGGGCTAAATCGCCATTGCAAATACTAAAGGTTGTTCGTGCAACGAACCATCTCTCATCCAGATGAATCAGGTGATATTCATCCAGTTTACTTTTTATCAGTACTTGTTAATTATTTGTAAAAACAACCACTCTGCCCTATAGTGTTGTTATACGCAGGTAAATTATTCGTTACAAAAGTGTTGATATACCGCGGATATGGAGCATGCGCCAGCATCATTTTTATTGGCGTTCATCTATGTCGCGCAACTTCACGGACACGCGTGTAAGCCGCCGCCCCTGCGGTCCGGTCTACATCAATGCGCCAGCCGACTCGCCCATCCGCACCGCCTTACAACACCACGGACGACTTGCCCGTCCACCCTCGCGGCCGGCTTATAATGTGACGGACAACTTACCCATCCGCCCCCGCGGCCGACTCGCCTGTGATTGACTCGCCTCTTCATCATGGTGATCATCAACTCCACGGTGGATAATTTCTGACCTGACATATCAGGTGAAGTCCATCCAGTATATTTTTATATTACATATTGCTTTCTTTAAAAGAGCAATTACTTTGGCTTGCAAATTTCCCATGCAGGATTCAAACCGGTTTTTATCACGGTTAATTATGGAGAATCTCAAGCCAACTCCTCAAGTTGCCTTGAGACTCGGGGGCTATGATGACATCGCTCAGTAAATGTTGCCAGTTTAAAGGCCGTCAGAAAATTTCCGGCTCAAGAGAAATCTGTCTCTCACAAAGTTTTGAAGATCTCAATATCCAGTTTAAAGTTCCGGTTCAAGAAGAATTTATCTCTCGCAAGCTCGAGTTCTCGGTGAAAATTAAAGGGTCCAAAGAGAGTCTGTTGCAAAGCACAACTCAAACATAGGTACCCTGCTTCAAATGACCATTGGGGGCTGATCGTATTCGAATCTAGATTAACCCCTTTTAGTCCGACTTTGATCGTATTTGAATCAGAGTCGTTAAAAAAAGTCTCAAGGTCATTTGGGGGCTTCCTGTTCAAACATAGGTCATATTCGAACCAAAGAGAACATAGTTGTCGGTACCCTCTTGATCGATGCAATGCCAAACCCACTAGGGGGCTTCTTGATCGTATTCGAATCATAGCTTAACCCCTTTTGGGTCCGACTTTGATCGTATTCGAATCAGAGTCGTTAAAAAAACTCTCAAGGTCATTTGGGGGCTTCCTGTTCAAACATAGGTCTATTCGAACCAAAGAGAACATAGTTGTCGGTACCCTCTTGATCGGCGCAATGCCAAAGCCACTAGGGGCTACATGATCGTATTCAAATCCTAGCTTGACCCCTTTGGAATGGTTTACTAATCGTATTCGAATCAGAAGCCTCGATTTTTCTTTCTATTTGGCTTAAGTTTTTGAAAGCAATCTTTTGAGTTTGTCTTGAGACTTTTTGCTCATATCTGAAGCATATATGTGGTTTCGATTAACCCGGCTTGACTTTGGATGATAAGTCACCATCATATGACAATCATAAATATTTGGAAGTTTTGGCTTCTAAAGATTGGGCTATCACCCTTATTGGACAGGTATCCTAAACCGGCAGTATGATTCAATATCACAGGAACCGGTTTTCCAAACCGGATTATATTATTCAAATCTTTAATAGACAACATGGCTGGATTTTTATTATGGTTATCAATAGCCAATATTATGATGGAGGTCTTCAAAGTCGCTTCAGCGCAATGGTTATTATTTTATTAATGGACATGATTTATTTTTACAATGGAGGGAATAGTCCCGAGTCGCTGCAGGCTTACGACCCAGCACTTGGGGGCTACATTATTCAAATTGAGATTACATCAAATATGCAAGTCCCATGTCACTACCAGCATGCACCATGGCACTTGGGGGCTAATGTAAAGTCATTTTTGATCAACTTACTGAAGACCCGACTCATCCCATTGTATGAGCCGGCCCTTGGGGACTACCAAATGCTCATGTCAAAAATTCAAGGTACACAAGCTTTAATCCATTATATTGAAAGATCCACTACTCAGTTGGTAGAGTACAAAGCTCTTAACCTTATGGATGTGGGTTCAAGCCCCATGCTGGAGATTACATCATATGGTGTTATCATCAATGAATTATATACAAAGTCCCAGCTCAGTATTATCTTACTGAGCCGGCCCTTGGGGGCTACACGTTGCTGCTCAAGTCTACATGATCATATTTACAAAGTCCCTGCTCATTATTTCATAATGACCCGGCACTTGGGGGCTACAAGTGATATGAATATAATGGAGTTCTACATCTTCAAGCTGGCTGAAAATCAGATGAGTATTTCATGACCAATGTTTTTGATTATGAAGCTGGTCTATTGACCCGGATTTTCTAGAAAAAGGAAATACCAGGGAGTTAAGGATAATCAGATGCCGGCTTACAAAAGTTTTTAATTCGAAGCATAATCGGTCAAAATTGTTCTTGTGTTTGTTTTACAGGATCAGTTTAACATGGATGAATCCAAACTAAACTGGGGGCTAATGTCAGGGATATACCCCGCAGTATAACCCGACCGGAGATATGACCCGGCTGGGATTGGATGTTTCATTGGTGACCCGACAGACTATAAGCCGGCGGGAACAGTTAAGCAGGTTAAGCCGACGGGAATAGTTAAGCATTGTAAGCCAGCAGACATAGTCATGTAACCCGACGGACATAGTCATGTAAGCCGGCAGACACAGTCATGCAGACACTATCATGTAAGCCGGCACACACAGTCATGTAAGCCGACAGATGTTAAGCCAGAGGGTAAGCCAGATGGTAAGTCAGATCATAAGCCAAACGGTAAGCCAGACGGTAAGCTAGATGGTAAGTCAGATCGTAAGCCAGACCGTAACTCAGATTGTAAGCCAGATTGTAAGAAGCCTAAGACGTTAAAGAAGCCCATGGAGAGAAGCCCATGATGAGAAGTCGGAATAGTTTAAGTCTTAGTCTGAGATGGACTCTACATGTAACCCGCCCCTTCAACTTATATAAGGAGGGGAAGGGCACCCCAAGAGGGGACAAACAAGAAGAAACAATCTCTAGGGCTAGACACAAAGAGTCGGCTTACCGGCGACTCCCTCATGATCATAATGAAACCTAGCCACAAACAGCATGTAGGTGTTGGAAATATGCCGTAGAGGCAATAATAAAAGGATTATTATTATATTTCCTTGTTCATGATAATTATCTTTTATTCATGCTATAATTGTATTATCCAGAAATCGTAATACACGTGTGAATACATAGACCACAATATGTCCCTAGTGAGCCTCTAGTTGACTAGCTTGTTGATCAACAGATAGTCATGGTTTCCTGACTATGGACATTGGATGTCATTGATAACGGGATCACATCATTAGGAGAATGATGTGATGGACAAGACCCAATCCTAAGCATAGCACAAAGATCGTGTAGTTCGTTTGCTAGAGCTTTTCCAATGCCAAGTATCTTTTCCTTAGACCATGAGATCGTGTAACTCCAGGATACCGTAGGAGTGCTTTGGGTGTATCAAATGTCACAACGTAACTGGGTGACTATAAAGGTGCACTACAGGTATCTCCAGAAGTGTCTGTTGGGTTGACACGGATCGAGACTGGGATTTGTCACTCCGTATGACGGAGAGGTATCTTTGGGCCCACTCGGTAATGCATCATCATAATGAGCTCAAAGTGACCAAGTGTCTGGTCACGGGATCATGCATTACGGTACGAGTAAAGTGACTTGCCGGTAATGAGATTGAACGAGGTATTGGGATACCGACGATCGAATCTCGGGCAAGTAACGTACCGATTGACAAAGGGAATTGTATACGGGGTTGCTTGAATCCTCGACATCGTGGTTCATCCGATGAGATCATCGAGGAGCATGTGGGAGCCAACATGGGTATCCAGATCCCACTGTTGGTTATTTACCGGAGAGCATTCTCGGTCATGTCTGCCTGTCTCCTGAACCCGTAGGGTCTACACACTTAAGGTTCGATGATGCTAGGGTTGTAAAGATATTAGTATGCAGCAAACCGAAAGTTGTTTGGAGTCCCGGATGAGATCCCGGACATCACGAGGAGTTCCGGAATGGTCCGGAGGTAAAGAATTATATATGGGAAGTCGAGTTTCGGCCATCGGGAAAGTTTCGGGGTTCACCGGTATTGTACCGGGACCACCGGAAGGGTCCCGGGGGTCCACCAGGTGGGGCCACCCATCCCGGAGGGCCCCATGGGCTGAAGTGGGAGGGGAACCAGCCCCTGGTGGGCTGGTGCGCCCCCCTGGGGCCCCCTCTGCGCCTAGGGTTGGGAAACCCTAGGGGAGGGGGCGCCTCCACTTGCCTTGGGGGGCAAGTTTCCCCCCTTGGCCGCTGCCCCCCTAGGAGATCCCATCTCCTAGGGCCGGTGTCCCCCCTGCGGTCCCTATATAAAGAGGAGGGGTGGGAGGGCAGCTGCACCCTGACACCTGGCGCCTCCCTTTCCCCCTTGCTACACCTCTCCCTCCCGTAGTCGCTTGGCGAAGCCCTGCCGGAACCCTGCTGCATCCACCACCACGCCGTCGTGCTGCTGCATCTTCATCAACCTCTCCTTGCCCCTTGCTGGATCAAGAAGGAGGAGACGTCAGACTGACCGTACGTGTGTTGAGCGCGGAGGTGCCGTCCGTTCGGCGCTAGGATCTCCGGTGATTTGGATCACGACGAGTACGACTCCCTCAACCCCGTTCTCTTGAACGCTTCCGCTCGCGATCTACAAGGGTATGTAGATGCACTCCTCTCTCTCGTTGCTAGATGAACTCATAGATTGATCTTGATGAACGTAGGAAAATTTTTATTTTATGCAGTGTTCCCCAACAGTAGGGTTATTACCGGATGATGTTTCCCGGGGCCCAAAGCTATCTAAATCCTTGTCTACGTTGCGTCTCTCGATTCCGCCCAACCCCTCTCAAGCTACCACATAGATGCGTTGGCCTCGCAACTAAGTCCTCACACTAAGGACATCTGCTGTGACAATTCCACGACAAACCACGCTTTATAACGCTTCGCTTTCGGTCTACGAGGGTACGTGGACACACTCTTCCCGTTGCTATGCATCACCTAGATAGATCCCGCGTGATCGTAGGAATTTTTTTGAAATTACTGCGTTCTCCAACAAAGATATTATGCATGGGCTGGAACTGTTAAAACATGGGATCATATGGAGATTGTTTGATGGTAAGAATGTTAACATTTGGAGGGATAGTTGGCTACCAAGAAATTTGGGCCTAAAAATTACAGGAAAAAAGAATTGTACTAGACTGAAATGGGTGTTGGATTTGTTCATAAGCGGGACAAGAAAATGTGATGAAATTTGATTAGGCACTTGTTCTTTCATCATGATGCCGAAGAGATCCTAAAGTTACACATTTACTCTGTGGGAGAGGCTGATTTTGTTGCTTGGCACTATGAGAAAGGTGATATGTTTTTCTGTTAAACGTGTGTACATACTGACTTAAATCTCAAGGACTATAGGGATGAGATGGGATTATCCAGTAGTGTTGTTAATGAGGAAAGAAGAATGTGGGATGTTATTTGAAAGCCGACAGATGTTAAGCCAGACGGTAAGCCAGATGGTAAGTCAGATCATAAGCCAAACGGTAAGCCAGACGGTAAGCTAGATGGTAAGTCAGATCGTAAGCCAGACCGTAACTCAGATTGTAAGCCAGATTGTAAGAAGCCTAAGATGTTAAAGAAGCCCATGGAGAGAAGCTCGTGATGAGAAGTCGGAATAGTTTAAGTCTTAGTCTGAGATGGACTCTACATGTAACCCGCCCCTTCAACTTATATAAGGAGGGGAAGGGCACCCCAAGAGGGGACAAACAAGAAGAAACAATCTCTAGGGCTAGACACAAAGAGTCGGCTTACCGGCGACTCCCTCATGATCATAATGAAACCTAGCCACAAACAGCATGTAGGTGTTGGAAATATGCCGTAGAGGCAATAATAAAAGGATTATTATTATATTTCCTTGTTCATGATAATTGTCTTTTATTCATGCTATAATTGTATTATCCAGAAATCGTAATACACGTGTGAATACATAGACCACAATATGTCCCTAGTGAGCCTCTAGTTGACTAGCTCGTTGATCAACAGATAGTCATGGTTTCCTGACTATGGACATTGGATGTCATTGATAACGGGATCACATCATTAGGAGAATGATGTGATGGACAAGACCCAATCCTAAGCATAGCACAAAGATCGTGTAGTTCGTTTGCTAGAGCTTTTCCAATGCCAAGTATCTTTTCCTTAGACCATGAGATCGTGTAACTCCCGGATACCGTAGGAGTGCTTTGGGTGTATCAAATGTCACAACGTAACTGGGTGACTATAAAGGTGCACTACAGGTATCTCCAGAAGTGTCTGTTGGGTTGACACGGATCGAGACTGGGATTTGTCACTCCGTATGACGGAGAGGTATCTTTGGGCCCACTCGGTAATGCATCATCATAATGAGCTCAAAGTGACCAAGTGTCTGGTCACGGGATCATGCATTACGGTACGAGTAAAGTGACTTGCCGGTAACGAGATTGAACGAGGTATTGGGATACCGACGATCGAATCTCGGGCAAGTAACGTACCGATTGACAAAGGGAATTGTATACGGGGTTGCTTGAATCCTCGACATCGTGGTTCATCCGATGAGATCATCGAGGAGCATGTGGGAGCCAACATGGGTATCCAGATCCCGCTGTTGGTTATTTACCGGAGAGCATTCTCGGTCATGTCTGCCTGTCTCCTGAACCCGTAGGGTCTACACACTTAAGGTTCGATGATGCTAGGGTTGTAAAGATATTAGTATGCAGCAAACCGAAAGTTGTTTGGAGTCCCGGATGAGATCCCGGACATCACGAGGAGTTCCGGAATGGTCCGGAGGTAAAGAATTATATATGGGAAGTCGAGTTTCGGCCATCGGGAAAGTTTCGGGGTTCACCGGTATTGTACCGGGACCACCGGAAGGGTCCCGGGGGTCCACCAGGTGGGGCCACCCATCCTGGAGGGCCCCATGGGTTGAAGTGGGAGGGGAACCAGACCCTGGTGGACTGGTGCGCCCCCCCTGGGCCCCCCTCTGCGCCTAGGGTTGGGAACCCTAGGGGAGGGGGCACCTCCACTTGCCTTGGGGGGCAAGTTTCCCCCCGTGGTCGCCGCCCCTCTAGGAGATCCCATCTCCTAGGGCCGGCGCCCCCCCTGGGGTCCCTATATAAAGAGGGGGGTGGGAGGGCAGCCGCACCCTGACACCTGGCGCCTCCCTTTCCCCCTTGCTACACCTCTCCCTCCTGTAGTCGCTTGGTGAAGCCCTGCCGGAACCCTGCTGCATCCACCAACACGCCGTCGTGCTGCTGGATCTTCATCAACCTCTCCTTCCCCCTTGCTGGATCAAGAAGGAGGAGACGTCATGCTGACCGTACGTGTGTTGAACGTGGAGGTGCCGTCCGTTCGGCGCTAGGATCTCCGGTGATTTGGATCACGATGAGTACGACTCCCTCAACCCTGTTCTCTTGAACGCTTTCGCTCGCGATCTCAAGGGTATGTAGATGCACTCCTCTCTCTCGTTGCTAGATGAACTCATAGATTGATCTTGGTGAACGTAGGAAATTTTTTATTTTATGCAACGTTCCCCAACAGTGGCATCATGAGCTAGGTCTATGCGTAGTTCTTTATTGCACGAGTAGAACACAAATCTGTTGTGGGCGTAGATGTTGTCAACTTTCTTGCCACTACTAGTCTTATTTGCTTCAACAGTATTGTGGGATGAAGCGGCCCGGACCGACCTTACACGTACGCTTACGTGAGACAGGTTCCACCGACTGACATGCACTAGTTGCATAAGGTGGCTAGCGGGTGACTGTCTCTCCCACCTTAGTTGGAGCGGATTCGATGAAAAGGGTCCTTATGAAGGGTAAATAGAAGTTGACAAATCACATTGTGGTTATTCGTAGGTAAGAAAACGTTCTTGCTAGAACCCTATTGCAGCCACGTAAAAGATGCAACAACAATTAGAGGACGTCTAACTTGTTTTTGCAGCAATTGCTTTGTGATGTGATATGGCCAAAAGTTGTGATGAATGATGAATGATATATTGTGATGTATGAGATCATGTTCTTGTAATAGGAACCACGACTTGCATGTCGATGAGTATGACAACCGGCAGGAGCCATAGGAGTTGTCTTAATTATTGTATGACCTGCGTGTCAATGATTTAACGCCATGTAATTACTTTACTTTATTGCTAAACCGTTAGCCACAGTAGTAGAAGTAATAGTTGGCGAGCAACTTCATGGAGACATGATGATGGAGATCATGATGATGGAGATCATGGTGTCATGCCGGTGACGAAGATGATCATGGAGCCCCAAAGATGGAGATCAAAGGAGCTATATGATATTGGCCATATCATGTCACTACTATTTAATTGCATGTGATGTTTATTATGTTTATGCATCTTGTTTACTTAGAACGACGGTAGTAAATAAGATTATCCCTCATAATAATTACAAGAAAGTGTTCCCCCTAACTGTGCGCCGTTGCTAAAGTTCGTCGTTTCGAAGCACCACGTGATGATCGGGTGTGATAGATTCCTACATTCACATATAATGGGTGTAAGACAGTTTTACACATGCAAAAACACTTAGGTTAACTTGACGAGCCTAGCATGTACAGACATGGCCTCGGAACACAGAGACCAAAAGGTCGAACATGAGTCGTATGGAAGATACGATCAACATGGAGATGTTCAACGATGATGACTAGTCCGTCTCACGTGATGATCAGACACGACCTAGTCGACTCGGATCATGTAACACTTAGATGACTAGAGGGATGTCAAATCTGAGTGGAGTTCATTGAATAATTTGATTAGATGAACTTAATTATCATGAACTTAGTCTAAAATCTTTGCAAAATATGTCTTGTAGATCAAATGGCCAACGCTCATGTCAACATGAACTTCAACGCGTTCCTAGAGAAAACCAAGCTGAAAGATGATGGCAACAACTATACGGACTGGGTCCGGAACCTGAGGATCATCCTCATAGCTGCCAAGAAAGCATATGTCCTAGAAGGACCGCTAGGTGAAGCACCCATCCCAGAGAACCAAGACGTTATGAACGCTTGGCAGTCACGTGCTGATGATTACTCCCTCGTTCAGTGCAGCATTCTTTACAGCTTAGAACCGGGGCTCCAAAAGCGTTTTGAGCAACACGGAGCATATGAGATGTTCGAGGAGCTGAAAATGGTTTTCCAAGCTCATGCCCAGGTCGAGAGATATGAAGTCTCCGACAAGTTCTATAGTTGTAAGATGGAGGAAAATAGTTCTGTCAGTGAGCACATACTCAAAATGTCTGGGTTGCACAACCGCCTGTCCCAGCTGGACATTAACCTCCCGAACGAGGCGGTCATTGACAGAATCCTTCAGTCGCTCCCACGGAGCTACAAGAGCTTTGTGATGAACTACAATATGCAGGGGATGGTGAAAACTATTCCTGAAGTATTTTCAATGCTAAAGTCAGCAGAGGTAGAAATCAAGAAAGAACATCAAGTGTTGATGGTCAATAAAACCACCAAGTTCAAGAAGGGCAAGGGTAAGAAGAACTTCAAGAAGGACGGCAAAGATGTTGCCGCGCCCGGTAAGCCAGTTGCCGGGAAGAAGTCAAAGAATGGACCCAAGCCTGAGAGTGAGTGCTTTTATTGCAAAGGGAAGGGTCACTGGAAGCGGAACTGCCCCAAATACTTAGCGGACAAGAAGGCCGGCAACACTAAAGGTATATGTGATATACATGTAATTGATGTGTACCTTACCAGCACTCGTAGTAACTCCTGGGTATTTGATACCGGTGCCGTTGCTCATATTTGTAACTCACAGCAGGAGCTGCGGAATAAGCGGAGACTGGCGAAGGACGAGGTGACCATGCGCGCCGGGAATGGTTCCAAGGTCGATGTGATTGTCTTAGGCACGCTACCTCTACATTTACCCACGGGATTAGTTTTAAACCTCAATAATTGTTATTTAGTGCCAAGTTTGAGCATGAACATTGTATCTGGATCTCGATTAATACGAGATGGCTACTCATTTAAATCCGAGAATAATGGTCGTTCTATTTATATGAGAGATATGTTTTGGTCATGCCCCGATGGTCAATGGTTTATTCTTAATGAATCTCGAACGTAATGTTACACATATTCATAGTGTGAATGCCAAAAGATTTAAAGTTGATAACGATAGTCCCACATACTTGTGGCACTGCCGCCTTGGTCACATTGGTGTCAAGCGCATGAAGAAGCTCCATGCTGATGGACTTTTAGAGTCTCTCGATTATGAATCATTTGACACATGCGAACCATGCCTCATGGGAAAAATGACCAAGACTCCGTTCTCCGGAACAATGGAGCGAGCAACCAACTTATTGGAAATCATACATACTGATGTGTGTGGTCCAATGAGCGTTGAGGCTTGCGGAGGATATCGTTATGTTCTCACTCTCACTGATGACTTAAGTAGATATGGGTATGTCTACTTGATGAAACACAAGTCTGAGACCTTTGAAAAATTCAAGGAATTTCAGAATGAAGTAGAGAATCCACATGACCGAAAGATAAAATTCTTACGATCAGATCGTGGAGGAGAATATTTAAGTCACGAATTTGGTACGCACTTAAGATAATGTGGAATCGTTTCACAACTCACGCCGCCTGGAACACCTCAGCGTAACGGTGTGTCCGAACATCGTAATCGCTTTCTATTGGTATGGTGCGATCTATGATGTCTCTTACCGATTTACCGCTATCATTTTGGGGATACGCTCTAGAGACAGCTACATTCACTTTAAATAGGGCTCTGTCTAAATCCGTTGAGACGACACCGTATGAATTATGGTTTGGGAAGAAACCTAAGTTGTCGTTTCTAAAAGTTTGGGGATGCGATGCTTATGTCAAGAAACTTCAACCTGAAAAGCTCGAACCCAAGTCGGAAAAATGCGTCTTCATAGGATACCCTAAGGAAACCCTTGGGTATACCTTCTACCTTAGATCCGAAGGCAAGATCTTTGTTGCCAAGAACGGATCCTTTCTGGAAAAAGAGTTTCTCTCGAAAGGAGTAGGTGGGAGGAAAGTAGAACTCGATGAAGTACTACCTCTTGAACCGGAAAGTAGTGCAGCTCAGGAAAATGTTCCTGTGGTGCCTACACCGACTGGAGAGGAAATTCATGATGATGATCAAGGTACTTCGGATCAAGTTACTACTGAACTTCGTAGGTCCACAAGGACACGTTCCACACCAGAGTGGTATGGCAACCCTGTCCTGGAAATCATGTTGTTAGACAACGGTGAACCTTCAAAATATGAAGAAGCGATGGCGGGCCTAGATTGCAACAAATGGCTTGAAGCCATGCAATCCGAGATAGAATCCATGTATGAAAACAAAGTATGGACTTTGACAGACTTGCCCGATGATCGGCGAGCGATAGAAAACAAATGGATCTTTAAGAAGAAGACGGACGCGGATGGTAATATTACCATCTATAAAGCTCGACTTGTTGCTAAGGGTTATCGGCAAGTTCAAGGGGTTGACTACGATGAGACTTTCTCTCCCGTAGTGAAGCTGAAGTCCGTCTGAATCATGTTAGCAATTGCAGCATACTGTGATTATGAGATATGGCAGATGGACGTCAAAACGACATTCCTTAACGGCTATCTTAAGGAAGAACTATATATGATGCAGCCGGAAGGTTTTGTTGATCCTAAGAATGCTAACAAGGTATGCAAGCTCCAGCGATCCATTTATGGGCTGGTGCAAGCATCTCAGAGTTGGAACATTCGCTTTAATGAGATGATCAAAGCGTTTGGGTTTATGCAGACTTATGGAGAAGCCTGCGTTTACAAGAAAGTGAGTGGGAGCTCTGTAGCATTTCTCATATTATATGTAGATGACATACTTTTGATGGGAAATGATATAGAACTTTTGGACATCATTAAGGCCTACTTGAATAAGTGTTTTTCAATGAAGGACCTTGGAGAAGCTGCTTACATATTAGGCATCAAGATCTATAGGGATAGATCGAGATGCCTCATAGGTCTTTCACAAAGCACATTCCTTGATAAGATATTGAAGAAGTTCAAAATGGATCAGTCCAAGAAAGGGTTCTTGCCTGTATTGCAAGGTGTGAGATTGAGCTCGGCTCAATGCCCGACCACGGCAGAAGATAAAGAAGAGATGAGTGTCATCCCCTATGCCTCAGCCATAGGATCTATTATGTATCCCATGTTGTGTACCAGACCTGATGTAAACCTTGCCGTAAGTTTGGTAGGAAGGTACCAAAGTAATCCCGGCAAGGAACACTGGACAACGGTCAAGAACATCCTAAAGTACCCAAAAAGGACTAAGGATATGTTTCTCGTGTATGGAGGTGACGAAGAGCTCGTCGTAAAGGGTTGCGTCGATGCTAGCTTCGACACAGATCTGGATGACTCTAAGTCACAAACCGGTTACGTGTATATGTTGAATCGTGGAGCAGTAAGCTGGTGCAGTTGCAAGCAGAGCGTCGTAGCGGGATCTACATGTGAAGCGGAGTACATGGCAGCCTCGGAGGCAGCACATGAAGCAATATGGATGGAGGAGTCCATCACCGACCTAGGAGTCATACCCAATGCGTCGGGGCCAGTCACTCTCTTCTGTGATAACACTGGAGCTATTGCCCTTGCCAAGGAGCCCATGTTTCACAAGAAGACCAGGCACATCAAGCGTCGTTTCAACTCCATCCATGAAAATGTTCAAGATGGAGACATAGATATTTGCAAAGTACATACGGATCTGAATGTCGCAGATCTGTTGACAAAACCTCTTCCACGAGCAAAACATGATCAACACCAGAACTCTATGGGTGTTCGATTCATCACAATGTAACTAGATTATTGACTCTAGTGCAAGTGGGAGACTGTTGGAAATATGCCCTAGAGGCAATAATAAAAGGATTATTATTATATTTCCTTGTTCATGATAATTGTCTTTTATTCATGCTATAATTGTATTATCCAGAAATCGTAATACACGTGTGAATACATAGACCACAATATGTCCCTAGTGAGCCTCTAGTTGACTAGCTCGTTGATCAACAGATAGTCATGGTTTCCTGATTATGGACATTGGATGTCATTGATAATGGGATCACATCATTAGGAGAATGATGTGATGGACAAGACCCAATCCTAAGCATAGAACAAAGATCGTGTAGTTCTTTGCTAGAGCTTTTCCAATGTCAAGTATCTTTTCCTTAGACCATGAGATCGTGTAACTCCCGAATACCGTAGGAGTGCTTTGGGTGTATCAAACGTCACAACGTAACTGGGTGACTATAAAGGTGCACTACATGTATCTCCGAAAGTGTCTGTTGGATTGACACGGATCGGGACTGGGATTTGTCACTCCGTATGACGGAGAGGTATCTCTGGGCCCACTCGGTAATGCATCATCATAATGAGCTCAAAGTGACCAAGTGTCTGGTCACGGGATCATGCATTACGGTACGAGTAAAGTGACTTGCCGGTAACGAGATTGAACGAGGTATTGGGATACCGACAATCGAATCTTGGGCAAGTAACGTACCGATTGACAAAGGGAATTGTATACAGGGTTGCTTGAATCCTCGACATCGTGGTTCATCCGATGAGGAGCATGTGGGAGCCAACATGGGTATCCAGATCTCGCTGTTGGTTATTGACCGGAGAGCATTCTCGGTCATGTCTGCCTGTCTCCCGAACCCGTAGGGTCTACACACTTAAGGTTCGGTGACGCTAGGGTTGTAAAGATATTAGTATGCAGCAAACCGAGAGTTGTTCGGAGTCCCGGATGAGATCCCGGACATCACGAGGAGTTCCGGAATAGTTCGGAGGTAAAGAATTATATATGGAAGTCGAGTTTCGGCCATCGGGAAAGTTTCGGGGTTCACCGGTATTGTACCGGGACCACGGGAAGGGTCCCGGGGGTCCACCAGGTGGGGCCACCCATCCTGAAGGGCCCCATGGGCTGAAGTGGGAGGGGAACCAGCCCCTGGTGGGCTGGTGCGCCCCCCTGGGGCCCCCTCTGCGCCTAGGGTTGGGAAACCCTAGGGGAGGGGGCGCCTCCACTTGCCTTGGGGGGCAAGTTTCCCCCCTTGGCCGCTGCCCCCCTAGGAGATCCCATCTCCTAGGGCCGGTGTCCCCCCTGGGGTCCCTATATAAAGAGGAGGGGTGGGAGGGCAGCTGCACCCTGACACCTGGCGCCTCCCTTTCCCCCTTGCTACACCTCTCCCTCCCGTAGTCGCTTGGCGAAGCCCTGCCGGAACCCTGCTGCATCCACCACCACGCCGTCGTGCTGCTGGATCTTCATCAACCTCTCCTTGCCCCTTGCTGGATCAAGAAGGAGGAGACGTCAGACTGACCGTACGTGTGTTGAGCGCGGAGGTGCCGTCCGTTCGGCGCTAGGATCTCCGGTGATTTGGATCACGACGAGTACGACTCCCTCAACCCCGTTCTCTTGAACGCTTCCGCTCACGATCTACAAGGGTATGTAGATGCACTCCTCTCTCTCGTTGCTAGATGAACTCATAGATTGATCTTGATGAACGTAGGAAAATTTTTATTTTATGCAGTGTTCCCCAACAGTAGGGTTATTACCGGATGATGTTTCCCGGGGCCCAAAGCTGTCTAAATCCTTGTCTACGTTGCGTCTCTCGATTCCGCCCAACCCCTCTCAAGCTACCACATAGATGCGTTGGCCTCGCAACTAAGTCCTCACACTAAGGACATCTGCTGTGACAATTCCACGACAAACCACGCTTTATAACGCTTCGCTTTCGGTCTACGAGGGTACGTGGACACACTCTTCCCGTTGCTATGCATCACCTAGATAGATCCCGCGTGATCGTAGGAATTTTTTTGAAATTACTGCGTTCTCCAACAAAGATATTATGCATGGGCTGGAACTGTTAAAACATGGGATCATATGGAGATTGTTTGATGGTAAGAATGTTAACATTTGGAGGGATAGTTGGCTACCAAGAAATTTGGGCCTAAAAATTACAGGAAAAAAGAATTGTACTAGACTGAAATGGGTGTTGGATTTGTTCATAAGCGGGACAAGAAAATGTGATGAAATTTGATTAGGCACTTGTTCTTTCATCATGATGCCGAAGAGATCCTAAAGTTACACATTTACTCTGTGGGAGAGGCTGATTTTGTTGCTTGGCACTATGAGAAAGGTGATATGTTTTTCTGTTAAACGTGTGTACATACTGACTTAAATCTCAAGGACTATAGGGATGAGATGGGATTATCCAGTAGTGTTGTTAATGAGGAAAGAAGAATGTGGGATGTTATTTGAAAGGCTAATGTTCCTAAAAAATTAAATTTTTTGCTTGGAGTGCTGCGACCAACAGTTTGGCGGTCTAGGTAAACAGAGTAACCCATCATCAAACTGTTTCGGGTTTATGCACTATATGTGGTGTCCAGGAGAAAGTATTTTCCACGCCCTTGTGTCCTGCCCTAAGGTGCATGCTTTGTGTCTTGCCTTGGGAGATGTGTGAAATATTCTGGGAGAAGAATTGTTCAGGTTTACGGGGCCAGACTGGTTCCTCATCCTGATCGACCAACTGGGGGGGGGGGGGGGGTCTCCCGTACGTGAGCAAGTTTTATTTTTGTTTTGGAGAGCTTGACACCCGAGGAACGATTTAATTTTTAAAAGAGGGAGAGAATCTGTGACCACCTTTGTAATTTTCGTGGAAAATTATTGGAAAACTTTCACATCTGCCAAAGCTT
>NC_041391.1:595112234-595113398 GCF_002162155.2 Triticum dicoccoides
TTCGGGTTTATGCACTATATGTGGTGTCCAGGAGAAAGTATTTTCCACGCCCTTGTGTCCTGCCCTAAGGTGCATGCTTTGTGTCTTGCCTTGGGAGATGTGTGAAATATTCTGGGAGAAGAATTGTTCAGGTTTACGGGGCCAGACTGGTTCCTCATCCTGATCGACCAACTGGAGGGGGGGGGGGGGTCTCCCGTACGTGAGCAAGTTTTATTTTTGTTTTGGAGAGCTTGACACCCGAGGAACGATTTAATTTTTAAAAGAGGGAGAGAATCTGTGACCACCTTTGTAATTTTCGTGGAAAATTATTGGAAAACTTTCACATCTGCCAAAGCTTGTGCGCAAGTGGATTTAAGCAACAAAGGTAAGGATTGATAGGTAACGGGAACCCTATATACATAAGAAGTTGATCCCCACTACCCAATTTGACATGCAAGCCATCCATATCACCCACATGTACATGCAGCCACGTCATCTCTCCCAGATGTGTGAACCGACCCATCCATCTCTCTGACTGTTAAAAAAAGACCCATCTTTACCAAATCCCCACGCCGGTGGTCAAAGCAGTTGGTGGTGGACTATCAATGACAGGTCTTCCCTCCGGCCTTTCCCCTTCCTCGTCTTTTCCAATCCCCACTCAATATCATCTAGGCTCCTCCGTTTTCTATTTTTCCCGTTACCAATCGCCGCTTCATATCTCGCGTCATCCGGCTCCTCCGTTTCCCATCTCAACCATGGTTGGCTTGCTTCCATAGTCCAAAATACATGGCATCACATCCAAGGCCTCTCAGATCCAGCCCATATGGAGATGATGATTTAATTGATGCCATGGAGCCACGGGTGGGAGTTGCTAAGGTACACTTAGCTGCTGACGTTAACTGCTTGGATTGACCGCATCATGTTCATCGTCGACGCCGCCGACCAATCGGCAACCATGACGGCGCCACTGCAGCACATATCGTTGATGGTGTCAAGTAGTGTGCAAGCGCCAACGCAGACCAATGGGCGACTTCCACCGGTCCGGCCGTAACACGCATCGTCCGCGGCTGGCAGCATGCGAGTGCCGGTGCAGATCGACATCTGAAGCGGTAACGAACGCAACCAGAAGTTGCACATTCTTTCTTTTGCCGATACACTTCCCTCGATTATTTGTTGTGCATCCTC
>NC_041391.1:595113744-595132191 GCF_002162155.2 Triticum dicoccoides
CCTAGTTAGAATGTTTATAGGATTCACTTTTAAATCTTGGAACGTGCTATAGTTATTACGCAAATTTTTAGGTGGATAACTAATTTCAGTTCTTGATGTTGCAGAGTACTATTACTGAAAACTCTATCTTTTGTCCTTGAAGATTTTTTGGCGTATTTTGGGATCACGACAGCCCCTGGTCGTTCACGCCTTTCCCTTGCCTTTCAGATTTTTTGTTGGCTAATTTTAAACGAGGCTCATGGAGCCAACTTTTGTTAAACCTTCCCTGTAATCTTTGTTGGAACATATAGTCTATTTGTTACTAATGCATGCACAACTAAGCCCTCTACAGAGATCCCGCGCAAGTCTCGCCACTTTCAGCCTCTCTGGTGAGTAACACTTTCTCCTCTTCCACGTCAGATCAATTTTTTTTCTACGCATTTGCAGCTGCTTTGAAAATGTGGAGATAGTGGGAAGTAGGAAGCATATGGCAACTGACGATTCATGACATTTATAGTTCAGCTGCTCTGTATATGAATTCTCACGAGTTGATTTTACCTCGTCATTGGCATCTAAATTACCACTTCAAAAACTCTCTTAATGTTATCGTTTGTGTTGTGTACCGCATCTAAATTTTCACTACAACAGTAAAATGTTACTACAATTATTTGATTGTTTGCATATGTAGTTTTAGTTACCTTTTCTTTCAGTTATATCATGCTGTTACAAGTATATGATATATATTCTTGTGACATTTGTTGTTCTATGTAGATTTCATTATCTCATGTACAATTTGTATCGACGGTTCAAGAAAGAAATCAATCATAGTTTGTATTGTTTACAGAGCCACATTTCATTCTATGTGTATAGTATGCCCCTTTATCGACACCATATTTTTTCTGGAAAATTAATGCTTAATTTATTTATTGACACCATAGATTGTGATATCTATGGTTGTTTCCTTTTTATATTGTCACGTGATACCATTGTTTTACTACTAACCATGATCTGAAGGCGTATAAATATTTGTGCTTCATGATTTCCCCAAACATAATCCTCAAGAAAGTTTTGGTGTCTAAACACCTATTTAAAGAAAGTTTTGTGCTTCATGATCTGAAGGAGTATTTAATTATTTTATTTTTAGCAGTATTCCCGCAGCAACGCGCGGGGTGTCATCTAGTTATTCTAGTACGCCTACAAATGTTCGTGCTCTTTGGAAGCCACCGGATCCACGGTATATTAAAATAAATGTTGATGCGAGTTATGTGGAGAGCATGAGATCTGCTAGTGTTGGGGTTGTCGCTCGAAATCATCTAGGAGAAGTCCTGGTTTCTTCATGGGATTTTTACCATCATGCTCCGGTGTGGATGAAGTGAATCTTCGTGCGTGCCGCACCGGTATATACATTGGTATTACTATTCATAAACCTATAATTTTGAAAATGGATCGTTCTTTTGTTGCATTTTTTCTTGCAAAAGAAACCATTTACAGGTGTCCACTGGCAGATCTAAAAAGGGAAGCGAAAAACGTCTCAAGATTGTAAAGATTGCTTGGCAGGCTAACAAGATGACGCATGAGATTGCAAAATTTAGCTTTGATAACAGGTCCGATGGTGTGATTTGTAATAGTTTTGCCCTGCATGGCAAACTATGTAATGAACGATTGTAAGAACATTGTTATTTGATCAATATACGGAGTTTTTTCAAAGAAAAGAATAATGGAGTTTTTTAGGGGTGGCCAAATAATGGAGTTTTTTTTAGGGGGCCAAATAATGGAGTGAGAGTGAGCAATCTCTACGTGTTCGGCAAGTGGGCCAAAAGTGGCTGCGTAGGCCCATATAAGCCCATACGTGCGAACCAACTTCACAAGCCCACTAGCCCATTGCCTAAAAAAACAAGCCCACTAGCCCAGGTTGCGCCAGGCCGTCCGATCCTCGAGAAAACCATTTTTTCCTCTTTTTTGAGGACTCAAAAAAGAATGCCTGGTCGGTGGGTGCCGTATGCGTCCCGCCCGCTCCCGGGGTCGAACCGGACGGCCAGCCATAATAATCCGACCGAGCCAGCCAGCCGCCCCCCTCCTCATCGTCCTCCTCGGCTCGCCCCCGCGAAACCCTAGCCCGCCACCATGGACGGCTCCGCCTCCAAGGGCAAGCGCAAGCGCGGCCGCAAGAGCAAGGCGGCAGCGGACCACCCCTCGCCGTCCCCCGATGCCCCCGCCGCCGCGGTCGCCGAGAACCCCGCCCCCGCCGCCGCCGGCCGCCGCGGGCGCAAGCCGCGACGCGTGGAGGTCGAGGCCCCGGCTGCCGCGGACGCCTCCACGCCCCGGCGCGGGGACGCGAAGCACCTGGCGAACGGAGGGGACGCGGCGATGGCGGAGCTGGGCCCCGCCGGGTGGGAGGAGGTCGTCAGGGTGGTGCCGTCCATGGACGCGGTCGTCAAGGTGTTCTGCGTGCACACCGAGCCCAACTTCTCGCTGCCATGGCAGCGGAAGCGGCAGTACAGCTCCAGCAGCAGCGGCTTCATCATCGGCGGCCGGCGCGTCCTCACCAACGCCCACTCTGTCGAGCACTTCACCCAGGTCAAGCTTAAGAAGCGCGGGTCCGACACCAAGTACCTCGCCACGGTCCTCGCCATAGGCACCGAGTGTGACATTGGTGCGCACGCTCTCCCTTTCTCTAGCACCACATTATTCCTGTATTTCTTGTATTTAAGCTTAATCGCAGCACAGAACTTCAGCATGTAGGTCCCTCGTCTGAACTTTCTTGCTGTGGAGTAGTTGTATTAATTATGGTGTGAGAGTGAGACCTGACGTACAGTAGTTGCGACCACAATTGGTGGCCAAAAAAATTCTTATGAACTCAAATTTTAGGTATTCCCAAGGAAGTCGAACGTTTGGACTTGAAAATGCAGAAGCATGTACATACCTTGTGACTTTGATCATATGTTCTGTTAAAAGTTAAAACGAACTTCTATGTTTGCCTTATTGTTTTGTCTTAGCATCAGCTCTTGGAAATATTACAATGTTAAATCTTTGAACTTTTAAATGTCAGTGCAGCAGAAATTTATGTGTGCTTATTTTAGTATTCTAGCTCAGGGAGTATATTGCATATTTAAGTGCTCAGACCTGATAGGTGCAGATTTTCTTGTCCATATCTTATACGGGCTAACTTGAACTATTCTATCCATCCCAGCCCTGTTAACTGTCAGTGATGATGAATTCTGGGAGGGAGTTACACCAGTTGAGTTTGGGTCGTTGCCAGCACTTCAGGATGCAGTCACTGTTGTTGGTTATCCAATTGGAGGAGATACAATATCAGTGACAAGTGGTGTGGTCTCTAGGATAGAGATACTGTCCTATGTGCATGGTTCTACCGAACTTTTAGGGTTGCAGGTATGTTTTCTTCCCATTTCTCCTCTTCCCTTCATTTGCCTTCTATGATAGCTAGATTCGAATGTAACCTTTTGAGGAATCATAATTTATTTGGTAACCTATTATTAATACCTTTTAAATTTGCACCTTTTTCCTGTGGACAGATAGATGCAGCTATTAATTCAGGAAATTCAGGTGGCCCAGCTTTTAATGATAGGGGCATATGTGTTGGTATAGCTTTTCAGTCTCTCAAACATGAAGATGTAGAGAATATAGGTTATGTGATACCCACCCCAGTTATCAAGCATTTTATTCAAGACTATGAAAAATCTGGAGCATATACAGGTAAACAGTCATATCCCATAATTGTATGAAGATACATTTGATTATCTTGTTATGATCAATGTTTTCATTTTATATTGCTAGTCTTGAATACTCTGAACTTTGTTATGACATTCTTTTGAACCATTTAGCTGGTCTATTCGAACTTGTCGGATGATATTATAGGCATAGTTTTTACCTGGGCATGATCTGACTGTTCCCTATGACTTTGCAAGTGTTTAATTTGCGTTACCATTTGGTCTCTTAAGAGTGTTTCTCTCCTCTTATTTCATGTCCAGTGGTCGGATGATTGATATTGCTCGTGCAGTCGTATTCGTTTGGGTTGGTTATGATGACATTAATTAATGAAGTAAAGCCAATATAGTGAGTTTTATTCAGTATTTTCCCTATTCTTCTTATTAGATTCTGCATTCTGTCAATTATTTGCCTAGTCATTCTCTTTCAGTTTGTTCAATGCATTAACCGGTATTCTGCACTGTAGATGCATTATTTTGATTGTTGTGTCTCTTTTCCGTATTGTTTGATGTATGATCCAAATGAAGAAAATTCTATATTAAGAAAAAGTTTGTTTAATATTTGCCTTCATGTCAACCCACAGTCTAATGCTTAATATATGTTGTCCATTTCTATCTCTTTGATCTTATGCATTTGCTATGTGATTTGATTTTTATCTTTTGCGATATTGTTTCAGGTTTCCCTATAATTGGGATAGAATGGCAGAAAATGGAAAATCCCGATCTCCGGAAAGCAATGGGAATGAAACCTGATCAAAAGGGTGTTCGTGTTAGGAGAGTGGAACCTACTGCTCCCGAGTCTGGATGTCTGCAACCGTCAGATATTATTCTCAGCTTTGATGGAGTTGACATTGCCAATGATGGTACAGGTTAGTGTATTGGAACTTGTTAATTCAATGCCCTATATTTTGCTCTACATGGTATTATACCTGTAGGATACCAATTGCTTTAGTTAGTAGTACTTATTATCAGTTCCACAGTCTTCTATTGCTCTAGATGCCTACCACTTTTATCTTGGATTCGTTAAGTCTTTGTTATTTTGTTAATAGAAATTCTTTCTCTCTGGTGTCTAATGACGGTTCTGACTGAAATCATAATTCACATAGCTTTTAACACTACAATTTCTGATTTTTATACATGTAGCATGTTTGCAGCTGGCCAACCTGATAGAGGATTTTTGTTTCCATTTGAATCTCGTAGATACATGGATGTTGTCAAATTTTCTCATGTGTTCTAAAAATATTCTTGCGGGGTTTATATTGGCGAATTTTTCTTTCTCTGTATTACTCTGTAGCATCTTAATTAAACTTAATTCCTGAGCAAATCAAACATTCTCACTTAAAACAAGATCACTTATTTTTATTTACTTACCCCCCTTTTTTGTCAATAGTTCCTTTCAGGCATGGCGAGCGAATCGGCTTTAGTTACCTTGTTTCTCAGAAATATACCGGTGACAAAGCCCTTATCAAAGTCCTGCGCAACTCAAAAGTTCATGAATTTAAAATAAAGCTAGCGACCCACAAGCGGCTCATTGCAGCTCATGTCAAGGGCAGGCCACCATCATATTACATTGTTGCTGGCTTTGTTTTTGCAGCTGTCTCTGTTCCATATCTCCGTTCTGAGGTTGGTATCTATCTTCTTTTTGCATCCTGTTCCCTATGCATTGAATATAATCAACAAGCAAGAGTGTAATCCTTGTACTCCTAGGCTGTCTGTGTCTTGAATTTCAATATGATTTCTTTGGATCCTGATTTTCTTGATCTTAAAGGGAGTCGGTAACGAATAGAGGTCCTGTGCACTACTATCAAATAGGATTTCGATGAAAATCATTCACCTGCAATGTTTCAGCGCTTATACTACTCTGGTGTTAATGTTGTCAAATTGTGTAGCACCAGCTAACGATAACCTCTTTGATATTCGAAATTCACATGCATAGAGCTCTTAGTAGTGAGGGGTGCTCTAGGCAGCTAATTTCGTTTCTTAGATGTAATTAAGAATTTAAAATTAGAGTACCTGTAACAAATTAAGCTGTGTTTCAGCTACTGTCTGTATAGGTGCAATCTCTGATAGTTACCATGCAAAGAAGTTGCTTGATTTCTATTCTGGTCTTGATATTATAAAGCAGAACTAGGGCTTATCATTTTTCGTGCAACTGTTCTTCTTAGAAAATCTCCCTAGGAAACACCATACACAACTTTTATCTAATTCTACCTTTTATACTCTTATGCAACTGCTTTCATCTCTGTGAACTTAATTCTATTTAAAGAGAATGCTAAATGGACATAAAAAGATACTTCCTTAAGCTTCTTGATCTACTTATTTTTCAGTATGGGAAAGACTACGAATATGATGCACCTGTCAAGTTGTTGGTCAAGCATTTGCATTCAATGGCGGAATCACCTGATGAACAGCTGGTGGTGGTATCACAGGTTATAAGTTCTCTCCGTGTTATCTCTGTTCTGATACGAGTGAAGTATTCATTTATAGCTCCATAAAGAACTATAGTTTCTTTCATCTCCTAACGTGACTGTATGCATTGAACCCTTGCAGGTGCTTGTGGCAGATATCAATATCGGTTATGAAGATATTGTCAATACGCAGGTAACAGAAAAGTTCTGGATCCATTTGCATGTGTTACTTTTGTTGATTCTAGCAGTTCCCTCCAGACATTTTGCATTTTTTGCTGCTGAAGTATATATACTGATGCACTGGAATTCTGCCAGCCTCCTACTCTTTACCCATGCATATATGATGCGGTGTTATTACCTTTAAATATATATTTCTGTAGTGAAGCTTGAAGTCTAATATATTTGTCAGATAGGCGTTCTCAGTGCTATGTTGTCATCACAGTTCCTCTTTTTTTTTGGACAGTTGATTCTGAAACCTAATGATTAACACTGCATGTAGGCTCTGACTTCTCTACTTTAGTTTGGTGAGGGGTGACTTATAACCCTTTATTGTCATCTTGTTGATAGGTCCTTGACGTTAATGGTCATCCTGTGAAAAAATTGTCAGATAGGTGTTCTCAGTGCTATGTTGTCATCACAGTTCCTCTTTTTTTCGACAGTTGATTCTGAAACCTAATGATTAACACTGCATGTAGGCTATGACTTCTCTGCTTTAGTTTGGTGAGGGGTGACTAAAACCCTTTATTGTCATCTTGTTGATAGGTGCTTGCCGTTAATGGTCATCCTGTGAAAAATTTGAAGGACTTAGTGACAACAGTGGAAAATTGCAAGGATGAATTCTTGAAGTTTGATTTGGAGTATGACCAGGTAAGCCCTGATTTCTTTATTTCGGTTTTTCTGTTGTAAACATCTGTCACACCCCATGTTAACTAAGTCCCTGGGTAAACGCAGATTAATGGTCAGTTTTTTCTGAAATTCTACCAGTAGTTCGTCATGATTAGTCAGAGTTTCTCAGTAACGCTACTAAGATCAAGCAAGTTGAAAGATAGTGTTGACAAGTAGCCTCATACTGGATGTTGATTTCGAGTTTATGTATCTTTGCAGCTTTACTTGAGCTAATACCCTCTTTTAAGAATATATGTGGCTTACTTTTTCTGTGCTAAAATCCCCTTGGTCTCTTCTAATTGATGATGCGGGGGTGGTATTGTCGTGACATAACAATAATAACAAAAATAATTAGTGATGGCAAGGCATGATAGCTCTTCTTTTCTTGCAAAATCAATGACAGCAAGGTCCCTGTGTTAATGCGGGATGTAATCAAGTAACCAATTTATATGATTTGACAGATCGTTGTCCTGGAGACAAAAACTGCCAAGGCTGCTACCGAGGACATTCTGACAACGCACTGCATACCGTCGGCCATGTCTGATGACCTGAAGACCTAATGGAGAACAAGATGCAGCTATCTAGTGGCCCCGATTGGGGTCACTTTTTTTTGGTTGAACACCAGCCCGGCAACGGCAGAAGCCTGAGTTTATGCATCCAGGCCTTCCGAGGCTCCTGGGTGTGAGAGAGCTTCACCAAAGAAGGCTGAGGGTAAGTGGGCGTCACATCAGCATAAGCTGGAGCGGTGTCCAGCAGGAGTCATCATCAAAGTGATAGTGGTTAATTGATAACCATGGTTTCATTTTTTTCAAAATTAAATTAAATTATTGAGGAGAAGAGAAGCTCATATTTTTGCCTCAGCCCCACCGGAAAGTCCAATACACCCTCGTCACCAGTTACAATTTATCAATGATATAGGTTACCATCTGCTCCCTCGTTTTCACATTTGTCTGCTGGGTGCATAAGGTGGCTGCCGGCTACTGACATTGTTTGAGTTTTAGTTCCCAATCTTTTCTGCTTGGGCACTGACATTTTGGCTTCGTCTTCGTTACTTGGAAGAGGAGCTGGCTTCCGGTTCCGGCTCAATCAAGCAGGGGCTTTCATCCTCGTGCTGCATTTGCTGCCATTTCTCAAAACGTTGCGTCTCTTGCTTCCCTTGAGCGGCATGCTTTTCTTGGCTGGTGGCTCGTCCCGTTCCCACGCCTTTATTTCGATATAAGACCTGCCGATGTCGACAGGCCGGTAAGCCCAACCAGCGAGGAAAATACGCCACGGTTTTTTGCGTGGTTCGTTGTCGTCCGGGTCAGCTAGTAGGTCACTCGCTCCTGCTAGTATCTTTTTGTCTGTGTGAGAGGATCCACAAGATTGGGATGGTTGGTACTGGTACGGCAGCATAGCCACTCACTGGTTCGTTTGGTTCACAAGTTGGGCCGGCTGTTTACAGTTTTGTAGTACTGCCTTGTCTGCTGCATTGACTGGGAAACGAGACTTGGATTGGTTGGCTGGCGGCGAAGGCTTGGTCTCATCAGGTACGTGTACTGCACCCACTTTCCTCAAGGTTGAAGCAGTAGTACTGATCTGGTAAATAAAAGCCATAATAAAGGGCGGGAGCGGCCAGTGGTTGTGCCAACATTTTACACCGTACCACTGAACCGAGCACCGCCGCTGCTCGAGAATAGCTACGTTCGAACCGGGTACAATGAACGAGCGTCTCCCATTTCGCCACCATAGATGGCATACGTAGTACTCCCTCCGTTTCTAAATATTTGTCTTTTTAGAGATTTCAACAAGTGACTACATACGAAGCAAAATGAGTAAATCTACACTTTAAAATATGTCTATATATGTCTGTATGTGATAATTATTTGAAATCTCTAAAAAGACAAATATTTAGGATCGGAGGGAGTAGAACCGTGGAAATCGCATGAGTGACATGAAGGCGAGCAATTCGCCCAGCTTGAAGAAGGCGAACATGGCGCAAACGTACGTACTCACACCGTTCCAACCAATCTTCTCTTATAAAAACGAAACGCGACGGACGGACAGACAGCCATCGACCCGCCGTCGCGAGCCTTTAAAAAGGATAGGCGTGCGCTCAACGAAGAAGGCGACGAGGGGTTAAGGGCCAACGTACCGCCACCCCCTCCCACTCCCAGATGGTGCCGAGGCAGACACACACCCTAGCGGCTTAGTAGGTGTAAAGGACGTGGCGCCATTGAATAAGATGCGACGGAGCGCTGCTATCTCGCGCGCGCGCGCTGGAACGCGCGATTTTCGACAGGCTGCACTTTGCTTTTTTTAGCAAGTCTGGAATGTCATTTAAGGTAAATCGAGGCCCCACCCATTGAAATCAGGGGGGGCGAAGATTAAGAGTTCACGGGAGAGAGAGAGTAGGGAAGGTCGAGCAATGTACACGCGCATGTGGGCTGATGCATTAATGTTGGTGGGCCCATCTGTTTTTTGGCTTCCGATAGCGTGAGGATACGAGATCGCTCGTTGGAACGCTCGCTCGCGAAGGAGCGTTTCCGGATGCCACGTAGAGCACCTGTGCGCGGCTCCACGGTGAGCAGTGACGCCGAGACTGACGAGGGAGGAGAAGAAGAGAACGGGCGGAACGAAACAAACGGCACGTGCAACAGTTGCCGGTCCGAACGAATGAACGTGCCCTGGTCCAGTGCCTTCGAGAGCCCCCCTCGGCGTGATGGGCACAGTGTTCGAGGAATTGTTGATGGTCCTCCCACCCCCATCCCCTGGCGGCGTGCCGCTGCCATGCCATGCCAATGCCGTGGTCGGCTTGCGCTGGCCGGGCCAGACATGGGCGGCAGCCTGGACGCGCGCGCGCGAGTGGCGTCGCGTCGCGCTTCCTTTTTGCTGTAGAAACTCGGCCGGCACGACACGAGGGGGCCGGCGCATCGCGCGCGGCCGGCCACGTGACGCTGTCACGTACCGGCGGTGCTGGTTTTTAATCGCGGGGAGAGGAGGGGAGGGGAGTGACCCACGGCGCACGGCGCGGGAGCCCGTGCGCGCCCTGCCCCGCTCCGCTACGGTCCGGATCGGATCGGATGGATGGCCCATCCATCACTTCACTTGGCGCCCGTGCTTGCGGCCGCGTAAATGGCAGCATGCGTGCGGTGGGTGCGATCCGCCGATGGAGTAGGCGGCATCTATTGCATGCCGCGGACAACAATACAAAAAATGAGAATAGGCAGCAGCGTCGCCTTCTCCTCCACGGCAGCAGCAGCAGCCAAAGGAAGGCAGGCTTCGGGAGCACGGCGGATCCGTCCATCCGGTCAGGCCGCATGCAGCTATGCAGACGCGGCCGAAATGCACGGAGGACTGACACGGTGGCGCTGTGCGCTGAACTTGACTTTAGCAAGCTTGGCTTGCAAGCCTGCCTTGGGATAAATGAACTCTATCTCGATCTCCTCTGCCACCGTGCTAAACTGCTAGTAGTAGCACACTAGTACCCTACCCACTAGCTGAGTTAAAATCTTTAGTGCAGTTCTCTAGGAGTAGTGGCTAGCAAGAGGGAGAAGCCAAATTAAGGCCCTGTTTGGATACTCTAACTGGGTTAGAGGTTAGAGTTAGATTCCAACCATGAACTAACTCTAGCTAAATAGGTGTTTGGATGACAGGGTTAGATGGAGCGTGGATACGGCGAAGCGCCTTCACGGACGTTGCGAGAGGGAAAGAGAAAGAGGACGAAAAGCTTTGAGAAGGTGGGGAGGGATCTATTGCGAGGAGAGCGAAAGAAAAATATGTTTTTTAGTGCTCCGGAGAAGAACTAACCCGAATAAACATCTTTTGGGTGGGTTAGATTTTTTGGATGGGTTAGATGCATCTAACCCAAACTAATCTTTCTGTTTGGATACCTTTGGGTTAGACCCAAACTAACTCTAACTCAGGATCCAAACAGGGCTATATTGAGCGAGCGCGATGACGAGATCTCGGCCTGGGCTTCGAGTATGAACGGAACGAGGCCGGGATAGCGCAGAGCAAACGCCGCAAATCTTGCACCGCAAGGAACGTTTTGCTTTGCTAGTCTTCATCCCCGTAAAGAAGATGTCCTGTCACCCCGTAAAAAAATGTATTGTGATTTTATTTGATTTTTGCAAATCGAAAATGTATCTTGAGTTTTTTATTTTGCATGAAAAAAATGTGTTGTGAGTTGCGAAACGCGGATACGCGTCGACCGAAGAAGATGCCGACGTGTCCTCAGCTACGCGCAGCATGGCACGTACCCCGGTACTATGTCACATCGACCAGTGATTATTATACCATTCCCGCAAAAAATGTGATTATTATATAGGAGTAGTTATTATATGCCGTTCTGGGCAGGCAGAGGCGGGGGGCACGCACACGCGCACGAATCAGCAGAAAGCGCTGCCGATCTGCCAGGGACACGACCAGCTGGCATGCATGCATGCACAAACGCACATGTAAATCCAAGCCTTGTCCGTCCGTCCGTCCTAATTAATCACGGTGGCCAGAGAAGAGAGAGCGAACATGAAGGAAGAGCGTGCGTTGATGACAGGAAGCCAGACGTTTTTGTCTCCGTGCACCAGGAGCTCGCTTGGATATATTTTTCCTCACGGTCGACCAACAACAAAAAACAACAACAAAGCCTTTAGTCCCAAACAAGTTGAGATAGGCTAGAGGTGAAACCCATAAAATCTCGCAACCAACTCATGGCTCTGGCACATGGATAGCAAGCTTCCACGTACCCCTGTTCATAGCTAGCTCTTTGTCGATACTCCAATCCTTCAGGTCTCTTTTAACGGACTCCTCCCATGTCAAAATCGGTCGACCCCGCCCTCTCTTGACATTCTCCGCACGCTTTAGCCGTCCGCTATGCACTGGAGCTTCTGGAGGCCTGCGCTGAATATGCCCAAACCATCTCAAACGATGTTGGACAAGCTTCTCCTCAATTGGTGCTACCCCAACTCTATCTCGTATATCATCATTCCGGACTCGATCCTTCCTCGTGTGGCCACACATCCATCTCAACATACGCATCTTCGCCACACCTAACTGTTGAACATGTCGCCTTTTAGTCGGCCAACACTCCGCGCCATACAACATTGCGGGTCGAACCGCCGTCCTGTAGAACTTGCCTTTTAGCTTTTGTGGCACTCTCTTGTCACAGAGAATGCCAGAAGCTTGGCGCCACTTCATCCATCCGGCTTTGATTCGATGGTTCACATCTTCATCAATACCCCCATCCTCCTGCAACATTGACCCCAAATACCGAAAGGTGTCCTTCCGAGGTACCACCTGGCCATCAAGGCTAACCTCCTCCTCCTCACAGCTAGTAGTACTGAAACCGCACATCATGTACTCGGTTTTAGTTCTACTAAGCCTAAACTCTTTCGATTCCAAGGTTTGTCTCCATAACTCTAACTTTCTATTTACCCCCGTCCGACTATCGTCAACTAGCACCACATCATCCGCAAAGAGCATACACCATGGGATATCTCCTTGTATATCCCTTGTGACCTCATCCATCACCAATGCAAAAAGATAAGGGCTCAAAGCTGACCCCTGGTGCAGTCCTATCTTAATCGGGAAGTCATCGGTGTCGACATCACTTGTTCGAACACTTGTCACAACATTATTGTACATGTCCTTGATGAGGGTAATGTACTTTACTGGGACTTTGTGTTTCTCCAAGGCCCACCACATGACATTCCGCGGTATCTTATCATAGGCCTTCTTCAAGTCAATGAACACCATATGCAAGTCCTTCTTATACTCCCTATATCTCTCGATAAGTTGTCGTACCAAGAAAATGGCTTCCATGGTCGACCTCCCAGGCATGAAACCAAACTGATTTTTGGTCACGCTTGTCATTCTTCTTAAGCGGTGCTCAATGACTTTCTCCCATAGCTTCATTGTATGGCTCATCAGCTTAATTTCACGGTAATTAGTACAACTCTGAACATCCCCCTTGTTCTTGAAGGATTTTTCCTCACGGTCGACCAATGTAATATAATCTAAACTAAACAAAGTGTAAGTTGCACTTGGTGTTCATTTTTCTACGTCACGACGTCACGTCTTGATGTGAGCGTACATGTCCCCGGTCGGCCCCCCCAACTTACTATTCATGTCATCGTCAGTGGGGTATTTGATCACTCTCATACTCATCGTAAGGGGCAAGTAAAGGCGGTGAGTGGTCTCTCATGCATGTCAAATTGCCAAGACGGTAATTAACTATAAAATGCCTTTGCCATGATCCATCCGGCTTTGTGGACTGGTGGATACGCTTTTGTCATGACGATTTGACCTCGCAGATTCGTGAGGAGTGCTTTTCATCATTTGACTTTAGTAAATTGGTGAGGGATCCGTTCCTCTTTTCTTTCATATATCTACCAAACGAGATGGGGAAAAGCACAGGAGGGCAAGAAGCAGATCAGCATGATTTTAAGCTTTTACCTGCTCTGCGTTCAAAAAAAAAGGCTTTTACCTGCTCTGCAAGAAAATATAAGTTCCTTTAGACCACTATTTTAGTGATCTAAATGTTTTTATATTTTTTTAAAGAGTGCGTATTTAAAAAAAATACGGGAAAGAACGAGCTTGCACACGGTTCACCAGCGGCTTTTCCGGGGCGCTGCTAACCCTTGCAATGATGGGAGCCTCATTTACCAATGATTTGATGATTGGGATCGTAGTGAGTGGTGTGTACAGCGTGCGAGGGTACTATGAGCAAGCTTCCAAGAGAAAAGGTGAAAAGGGGAGTTCAGGTGCAGGGCAAGAAACACACAAAAAATGCTAAGCAACGACAGCCACGGTGACACGGAATTGCCTACTCGTCATGGGCCCAGTGATTAGATGCATGCACGGGTAATATCTCTGCGCTCTGCCTCAATTCCACTCCACCTCTTTTTTATATTATTACGTGTTACTGAAGGACAGGAATTTCTTTACTTGAGTTGCAAAACATAGCATCTCATGACAAAGATCGCGAGGGGCACCAAACATCACCAAACGGAGCAGGAGCACATTGCTTTCCGCCCAAGACTCGTAGTTGATTAATTAGTTGGAACCTTTGTCACTTTGTGTATGAACGTTGCTTAGAGGTTGAAAGCAGCCCCTTTTTAATTGACACTAGTGCACATTTTTGATCCGTCTCATCACTGGCTACAATTGACACTTGTTCTCTCTGGTTTATGATTATAATGTCATGTTTTTATACCTTCTTGGCGGTATGATCATTCGGTGGCCTAGAGGCCTCGCTGTAATTTTCAGTGTGTTTGATGTGCTTTGCACTTTTGATGAACTTTTGTACACTAGATCTGGTTTAAAAAAATGACCTGCTATTTTGGGGTCATTTCAGGTTATCTATTGTACGCTTCTGGTACCCAACCCATCAACAACATAGGCCTACATGGGACGTAGTATGTGTAAGGCATAGAGACAAGCCATGTGAAAATAGTATCAGTCGATTGACCTAACAATCTTCAGTCATATTATGCAGCTTTTAATCATATATAGTTGAACATGGTAGTAAAAGTCATACTTCCTCCGTCCCAAAATAAGTGTCTCATAAAGTCGAGACACTTATTTTGGGACGAAGGGAGTACATGGTAGTTGACGAAAGGTAAAATAAATAAAACTACCAATATTTGTTAAAGGTGGGAATATAAATATGATTCAATCGGGATGTTAATTCTTGCGATACATATATGCACAAAGCAATTAATAACATACATCTGACAAAAATGTGAACATTAATTGTATTTATTGCATAATTAAGGTTGAGTACTCGGTAGGGAAGCACGTAAAAGCAGCCGGATAACTAACGAAGATCAAAACCTAATATCTAGCTGACATCTCTGTTTTACACACTTCTACGCTTAGCATTCGGTTCTGCTTTAGAGTAGTCATTATACTATGGACAACAACTAAATCTTTAATATTTGAGCTACGACAGCCGTTAACCAGGTTGTTTCATGATATTGCGCACAATATCAGGTTAATTTTCAAAACAAGATAAGTGCACCAACATTAGCAAGTTCAACTTTGGTGCCCATTTAGATTAATCATGATAAGCATCATTGTTCATATTTATAATTTATTTATTACCAGGTTTCTCGTTTTCTGAAATTATGCTATGAGTATGAGTTGCTAAATGAGAAATTAAGAAAACCTACATCTATGAAAATCAACAAAAAGAGTCACAGAAAAAGTGATTGAAAACACATTAAAACTTTAAACATGTGGATTCTACATAATATCAAAGTAATTTACAAAATCATTCTTTTACTCAAAATACTAACAGTAGGATAATTTTCTTTAGGATTTTGCTTGCCAAATGTATTGCAATAGGTGTGAGAATATAACAATTTCACATTACAACCTAGAACTGCAAAAATCACCACATTGCTCTGCTTTGTGCTGAAGACTTGTACTTGATTAGTTGGAACCTTTGTCACTTTGTGTATGAACACTGGGAAAGCACCCCTCTTTCAATTGACACCACTGCAACTTTTTTTGCCCTTCCCATCACTGGCTACGACGAGGCACATTTTGCTCGCAAGTTTATGATTATAATGCCTCATTTTCTGTGACAGTTTCGACACTAGTTGCAATTTTGAAGATTTCGGGTTATCTATTGTAGACTCCTAGTATTCTCCCCATCCACCATGGTAAAGCAACGTGGATGTAGTATGTGTAATGTAATATAAACCATGTGAAAATAATGTTGCTGGATCGACCTTCCAAACACATTCTGCAATTTTTTTCTATCATATATGGCCGAACATGGTAGTCAAAGTCGTGCATAGTAGTCAACGAAAGGTGAAATAATGAAAACTACCAGTATTGGTACAAGGCGGGTGTATTAATACAATTCAAATCGGGATATTAATTCTTGTGACACATATACGCACAATATAAATACAATTGATATGATATATCTGAAAAGATGTGTGTATTCATTCCATTTGTTCCATAATCAAGATAGAGTACTCGGTAATGAATGAAATTATTAAAAGCGACTGATTTGATGATAACTAACGAAGATCAAGCCATATATCTTATCTAATCGCCATCTTAGTTTTACACAGTTCTAAACTCAACATTTCATTTCCGCTTTAGGTCGCGAATACAATTCAACCGGGATGTAATTCTTGTGACATACATACACACAATATAAATGCAATTAATAGCATATATCTGAAAAGATGTGCATATTCATCTCATTTATTCCATAATTTAGATAGAGCACTCAACAGTGAAACAGATAAAAGCGTCCGATTTGATGATAACTAACGAAGATCAAACCCTATTATCTAGCCACCATCTCCATTTTACACAGTTCTAAACTTAGCATTTCAGTTCCGCTTTAAAGCAGTCACTATACTATGAACAACAACTAAAGTTTTAATATTTGAGCTACGTCAGCTAGGCCGTTTTATGAAATTACGCACAATGACGTGTCATTTTTTAAAACAAAGATAAGTGTGCCAATATTAGTAAGTTCAGCTAGGTGGCCATTTTATCAAGACGCAAGCTCGGTGCCCATTTAGTTTATCACGATAAACATTATTGTTCATCTTTAAATTAAATTTATTCTATGAGTTTTCTTATACAAAAAAATGCTATGAGCATGAGTTGCTACATGAGAATTTAAGAAAACCTACGTGTATGAAAACTAATAAAGCGAACCACAGAAAAAGTGATTGAAAATACACAAAACTTCAAACACACGGATCATACATAATATCAAATCGGCTTTAGGGAATCATTCTTTTATTCCAAACACACATGACAATAGGAATCTTTTTTAGTGTTTTGCTCATAGAAATGCTCTATTATCTTATCACTGCAACAGGTCGCAAAGTATCCCAATTTCACATTAGAACCCAAATGCAGAAGTCACCACTTTGTGAGGGTCTGCGTTCATATGTATATAGTCCTACATATCATGATAAATAAATTCACAGGTCCTATCCTGGAAGGAAAAATGCCATCTTATTGTTAGGAACATATTTGGTAAGAATTTATTGCTTACCAAAGAATATTATTAATTGGGAGAAAAATCAGAGATGAGAGGAAAATCAAGCGGGAATAGGAAAGAGGGGGCAATATATAGAAAGGTTGGACGAAGCAGAGGGTGAAATGGGAACCTTACTTTCTTTTTATATTTATAATATAATATAATTTATTTGTTACCAGGTTTCTCATTTTTCTGAAATTATGTTATGAGTATGAGTTGCTACATGAGAAATTATGAAAACCTATATATATGAAAATCAATAAAGTGAATCACATAAAAGGCGATTGAAAGCACATTAAAACTTCGAACATGTGGATTCTACATAAATTCAAAGTAGCTTTAAATAATCATTCTTTTACTCAAAACACTCACAATATGACAATTTATTTAGGATTTCGTTCGCCAAATGTATTGCAACAGGTCTGAGAATAAACCAGTTTCACATTACAACCCAGAACTGCAAAAATCACCACATCTTTGCCTTCTGCTGAAGACTTCTAGTTGATTAGTTGGAACGTTTGTCACTTTGTGTATGAACATTGGTTCAAAGTTGAAAGCATCCCCCTTTCAATTGACACTGCTGCAACTTTTTTTTGCACTTCCCGTCGCTGGATACGATGATGCACATTTTTCTCTCAAGTTTATGATTATAATGCCTCACTTTCCACGTCATTTTTGGCGCTAGTTACAATTTTGAAGATTTTGGGTAATCCATTGTGGACTCATGGGATTCTCCCCATCCACTATTGTAAGGCAACGTGAATGTAGTATGTATAATGTATAAACCATGTGAAAATATTGTCACTGGATCGACCTTACAAACATATTCTGCAATTTTTTATATCATATATGGTCGAACATGATAGTCAAAGTCATGAGTAGTCAACGAAAGGTGAAGGTGAAATAAAGAAAACTACAAGTATTTGTAAAAGGCAGGAGTACTAATACAATTCAATCGGGATACTAATTCTTGTGACACATATACACACAATATAAATACGATTAATATGATATATCTAAAAAGATGTGCGTATTCATTCCATTTGTTCCATAATCAAGATAGAGTACTCGGTAATGAATGAAATTATTAAAAGCGACTGATTTGATGATAACTAACGTAAGACCAAGCCATATATCTTATCTAGCCGCCATCTCCATTTTAAACAGTTCTGAACTCAGCATTTCATTTCCGCTTTAGAGCAACTCTACCAGACCCTAGATTCCGCCCCGGCCCGCAAAATAACCGCCAAATTGCGGTCCGGGGCCGGAAAATCCGCACGACCAGACACTGCATCCTGCCCCGGCCCGCAAAAATTTTTGCGGGGCGCGACAAATCTTCTCCCCCAATCTCTATCTTCACAGGCTGGGAGGCTGACCCGAGCTGAGCCCCTATTCAGCGCGAGATTTGGCGGGAGGGACATTTCCGCGCGCCCTTTCCTGCTTCCCGCACCCT
>NC_041391.1:595132466-595213781 GCF_002162155.2 Triticum dicoccoides
CCATGCTGTCCCCCATCACCCTCGAGGTCGCGCATGCTCCTTCCCCTCGGGCGGATCTCGTCGCCGACCATGTTGCCCCCGTCGCCATCGCCCAAGCACACGCCGCGCCGGCCCGCAAGCGGCAGGGCAACGTGGTCGTGCAGGGCGGGAATCCGGCTGGCCCCGCCTCGACGGCCCGCGCTCCGGGCGCCAATGCCGCAGTGCGATCCCGGTCGGTGGCGGAGAAGGCCGGCAAGGCCGCGGGCGTAAAGCGGAGGAAGGTTCCGGCTTCAAGGAAGCCACCTTCCTCAACCTCTCACTCCACCCCCCCGCAAGGAGGTGCTCCGGCGATGCCGTTCAACGGTGCTGCTCCCCCCGCGAGTGAGGTGTTCGACGAAATGGCCGGAAGGTATGCCTCTTCGATCTTGCGATTCCCTTTCATTTTTCGCCATTAGTGTCGATAGCTCGTGACTTGTTCGTGAACTTGCTATAGCGGTGGTTCGAGCAATGCAACAACCGAGTTCGTGAACTTGTTGGACATGAACACGGTTGACATTGATCAAGCCCCTTTCGAACCATTCAACTACAATGAAACGGACGGTGGCGTGGATGATCATGGTTGTGCGGACGAATTGGACGAGATCGAAGCAGAAGCGTTTGAGGAATTGCAAGCAAAGAGTGGGAAAAGCCAAAGATCGAAGAACTACACGATCTTGGAAGATCAAGCTTTGATCCAAGCATGGAGTGCGGTGTCTCTTGATCCATGCACGGGTGTTTCTCAAACCGCCAAGAGATATTGGCAAAGGATTGAAGATCAATACTTCCGCATTATGAAAAAGTATCCCAATAAGACTCCACGCACATTTTGGTCGCTTCAAGGGCGTTGGGAGAATATCAAGCCTATGTGCAGCCGTTGGGCAGCTTGCTTGGAGCAAGTACACAATGCACCTCCAAGTGGCACCATGGAGTCCGATTATGTGAGTTTGTTTTTCCTTTGTTCAAGTTGTGCATCATCATAATGTATCATGGGAAATGATTGCATCACTTTGTTCATATTTTGTAGGACAAGATTGCTCAACATAGATACAAGGCCATGGAAGCTTCGAAAGGCAGATTCTTCAAATTAGAGCATTGTTGGGAGTTGCTCCAAAAGTGCGTTAAGTGAAAGTTGATCGACAGAGAATCCCCACCAAAGAGAGGCTCACTTGCAAACATGGAAGAAGATGAAGATGATGATGGCCCAAGAAATTTGCACAAGCCCGATGGTGACAAGAAGACTAGAGAGAAGATCAAGAGAGAGCAAGAAGCATCAAGCTTGAGGGAGAAGATTGATGCCATGGTGCAATCAAACGAGTTGATGTTGTTGAAGTCGTTGGAGATCAAGAAAGAGTTGGCCGAGAAGAAGGCAAAAGAAAAGCAAGAAAATGGTAAATGCTCAAGGAAGAGGGGCTCCGCAAAGCTGCCATTGAGGACAGAAAAGCACGCGCCTCCGAAAACAAATCGATGCCATTGTTGCTTGCCGAAGAGAACAAGATCATGTCAATGAACCGCAATGACATGGACAACCTCACCAAAACATGGCATGATATGGCAAGGAGAGAGATCTTGAAGAGGAGAATGGTAGCCTCAGCCGGTCCGTATTCCAGTTCCGGTGATGTTTTCTCTGCTCCATACGGTGGCAATGTGGATGATTTCGGTGTGCGAGTTGGAACAAGCGACGGAGGTGGATTTGGTGGTGCCGATGAACTTCAATATGGACTCCATGGCGCGGAGTGAAGATCGACCCCCTGTTGGAAATATGCCCTAGAGGCAATAATAAAAGTATTATTATATTTCATTGTTCATGATAATTGTCTTTTATTCATGCTATAACTGTATTATCCTGAAATCGTAATACGCGTGTGAATACTTAGACCACACTATGTCCCTGGTAAGCCTCTAGTTGACCAGCTCGTTGTGATCAACAGATAGTCATGGTTTCCTGACTATGGACATTGGATGTCGTTGATAACGGGATCACATCATTAGGAGAATGATGTGATGGACAAGACCCAATCCTAAGCATAGCATAAAAGATCGTGTAGTTCGTTTTGCTAGAGCTTTGCAAGTGTCAAGTATCTCTTCCTTCGACCATGAGATCGTGTAACTCCCGGATACCGTAAGAGTGCCTTGGGTGTATCAAACGTCACAACGTAACTGGGTGACTATAAAGGTGCATTACAGGTATCTCCGAAAGTAGCTGTTGGGTTGACACGGATCGAGACTGGGATTTGTCACTCCGTATGACGGAGAGGTATCTCTGGGCCCACTCGGTAATGCATCATCATAATGAGCTCAATGTGACCAAGCTGTTGGACACGGGATCATGCATTACGGTACGAGTAAAGTGACTTGCCGGTAACGAGACTGAACAAGGTATTGGGATACCGACGATCGAGTCTCGGGCAAGTAACGTACCGATTGACAAAGGGAATTGCATACAGGGTTTGATCGAATCCTCGACATAGTGGTTCATCCGATGACAACATCGAGGAGCATGTGGGAGCCATCATGGGTATCCAGATCCCGCTGATGGTTATTGACTGAGAGCGTCTCGGTCATGTCTGCATGTCTCCCGAACCCGTAGGGTCTACACACTTAAGGTTCGGTGACGCTAGGGTTATGAAGATATGTATATGCAGAAACCCGAATGTTGTTCGGAGTCCCGGATGAGATCCCGGACATCACAAGGAGTTCCGGAATGGTCCGGAGGTAAAGAATTATATATAGGAAGTGCTATTTCGGGCATCGGGACAAGTTTCGGGGTTATCGGTATTGTACCGGGACCACCGGAAGGGTCCCGGGGGTCCACCGGGTGGGGCCACCTGTCCCGGGGGGCCACATGGGCTGTAGGGGGTGCGCCTTGGCCTTCATGGGCCAAGGGCACCAGCCCCTATAGGCCCATGCGCCTAGGGTTTCCCCCTAGGAGGAGTCCTAGTGGTGGAAGGCACCCCTAGGTGCCTTGGGGGGGAGGGAAACCTCCCCTAGGCCGCCGCCCCCCTAGTAGATCTCATCTACTAGGGCCGGCGCCCCCCTGGCACCCCTATATATAGTGGGGGAGAGGAGGGACTTCACACACCAGCCCCTGGCGCCTCCATCTCCCCCCGTTACGTCTCTCCCTCGTAGTCTCGGCGAAGCCCTGCTGCTGTGACGCCCTGCATCCACCACCACGCCGTCGTGCTGCTGGATCTTCATCAACCTCTCCTTCCCCCTTGCTGGATCAAGAAGGAGGAGACGTCTCCCGTCCCGTACGTGTGTTGAACGCGGAGGTGCCGTCCGTTCGGCGCTGGTCATTGGTGATTTGGATCACGTCGAGTACGACTACATCATCACCTTGCAAGCTTCCGCACGCGATCTACAAGTGGTATGTAGATGCAAACTCTCTCCCTAGACTCGTTGCTTAGATGAACTCATAGATGGATCTTGGTGAAACCGTAGGAAAAATTTTAATTTTCTGCAACGTTCCCCAACAGTCTGTTGGAAATATGCCCTAAAGGCAATAATAAAAGTATTATTATATTTCATTGTTCATGATAATTGTCTTTTATTCATGCTATAACTGTATTATCCGGAAATCGTAATACACGTGTGAATACTTAGACCACACTATGTCCCTGGTAAGCCTCTAGTTGACCAGCTCGTTGTGATCAACAGATAGTCATGGTTTCCTGACTATGGACATTGGATGTCGTTGATAACGGGATCACATCATTAGGAGAATGATGTGATGGACAAGACCCAATCCTAAGCATAGCATAAAAGATCGTGTAGTTCGTTTTGCTAGAGCTTTGCAAGTGTCAAGTATCTCTTCCTTCGACCATGAGATCGTGTAACTCCTGGATACCGTAAGAGTGCCTTGGGTGTATCAAACGTCACAACGTAACTGGGTGACTATAAAGGTGCATTACAGGTATCTCCGAAAGTAGCTGTTGGGTTGACACGGGTCGAGACTGGGATTTGTCACTCCGTATGACGGAGAGGTATCTCTGGGCCCACTCGGTAATGCATCATCATATTGAGCTCAATGTGACCAAGGTGTTGGACACGGGATCATGCATTACGGTACGAGTAAAGTGACTTGCCGGTAACGAGACTGAACAAGGTATTGGGATACCGACGATCGAGTCTCGGGCAAGTAACGTACCGATTGACAAAGGGAATTGCATACAGGGTTTGATCGAATCCTCGACATCGTGGTTCATCCGATGACAACATCGAGGAGCATGTGGGAGCCATCATGGGTATCCAGATCCCGCTGATGGTTATTGACTGAGAGCGTCTTGGTCATGTCTGCATGTCTCCCGAACCCGTAGGGTCTACACACTTAAGGTTCGGTGACGCTAGGGTTATGAAGATATGTATATGCAGAAACCCGAATGTTGTTCGGAGTCCCGGATGAGATCCCGGACGTCACGAGGAGTTCCGGAATGGTCTGGAGATAAAGAATTATATATAGGAAGTGCTATTTCGGGCATCGGGACAAGTTTCGGGGTTATCGGTATTGTACCGGGACCACCGGAAGGGTCCCGGGGGTCCACCGGGTGGGGCCACCTGTCCCGGGGGGCCACATGGGCTGTAGGGGGTGCGCCTTGGCCATCATGGGCCAAGGGCACCAGCCCCTATAGGCCCATGTGCCTAGGGTTTCCCCCTAGGAGGAGTCCTAGTGGTGGAAGGCACCCCTAGGTGCCTTGGGGGGGGGAGGGAAACCTCCCCTAGGCCGCCGCCCCCCCTAGTAGATCTCATCTACTAGGGCCGGCGCCCCCCTGGCACCCCTATATATAGTGGGGGAGAGGAGGGACTTCATACACCAGCCCCTGGCGCCTCCACCTCCCCCCGTTACGTCTCTCCCTCGTAGTCTCGGCGAAGCCCTGCTGCTGTGACGCCCTGCATCCACCACCACGCCGTCGTGCTGCTGTATCTTCATCAACCTCTCCTTCCCCCTTGCTGGATCAAGAAGGAGGAGACGTCTCCCGTCCCGTACGTGTGTTGAACGCGGAGGTGCCGTCCGTTCGGCGCTGGTCATCGGTGATTTGGATCACGTCGAGTACGACTACATCATCACCTTGCAAGCTTCCGCACGCGATCTACAAGTGGTATGTAGATGCAAACTCTCTCCCTAGACTCGTTGCTTAGATGAACTCATAGATGGATCTTGGTGAAACCGTAGGAAAAATCTTAATTTTCTGCAACGTTCCCCAACAGTGGCATCATGAGCTAGGTCTATGCGTAGTTCTCTTTGCACGAGTAGAACACAACTTTGTTGTGGGCGTGGATTTTGTCATCTTACTTGCCTCTACTAGTCTTTTCTTGCTCAACGGTATTGTGGGATGAAGCGGCCCGGACCAACCTTACACGTACACTTACGTGAGACCGGTTCCACCGACTGACATGCACAAGTTGCATAAGGTGGCTGGCGGGTGTCTGTCTCTCCCACCTTAGTTGGAGCAGAATCGATAACAGGGCCCTTATGAAGGGTAAATAGAAGTTGACAAAATCACGTTGTGGTGATTCGTAGGTAAGAAAACGTTCTTGCTAGAACCCAATTGCAGCCACGTAAAAGATGCAACAACAATTAGAGGACGTCTAACTTGTTTTTGCAGCGATTGATCATGTGATGTGATATGGCCAGAAGTTGTGATGAATGATGAATTGTGATGTATGAGATCATGTTCTTTGTAATAGGATTCACGACTTGCATGTCGATGAGTATGACAACCGGCATGAGCCATAGGAGTTGTCATTATTTTTTGTATGACCTGCGTGTCATTGAATAACGTCATGTAAACTACTTTACTTTATTGCTAAACGTTAGTCATAGAAGTAGAAGTAGTCGTTGGCGTGACAACTTCATGAAGACACGATGATGGAGATCATGATGATGGAGATCATGGTGTCAAGCCGGTGACAAGATGATCATGGAGCCCCGAAGATGAAGATCAATGGAGCTATATGATATTGGCCATATCATGTCACAACTATATAATTGCATGTGATGTTTATTATGCATCTTGTTTACTTAGGACGACGGTAGTAAATAAGATGATCCCTTATAAAATTTCAAGAAGTGTTCTCCCCTAACTGTGCACCGTTGCTACAGTTCGTCGCTTCTAAGCACCACGTGATGATCGGGTGTGATGGATTCTTACGTTCACATACAACGGGTGTAAGACAGTTTTACACAGCGAAAACACTTAGGGTTAACTTGACGAGCCTAGCATGTGCAGACATGGCCTCGGAACACGGAGACCGAAAGGTCGAACACGAGTCGTATGGAAGATACGATCAACATGAAAATGTTCACCGACGATGACTAGTCCGTCTCACGTGATGATCGGACACGGGCTAGTTGACTCGGATCGTGTAACACTTAGATGACTAGAGGGATGTCTAATCTAAGTGGGAGTTCATAATTTGATTAGAACTTTATTATCATGAACTTAGTCTAAAACCTTTGCAAATATGTCTTGTAGATCAATGGCCAACGCTAATGTCAACATGAACTTCAACGTGTTCCTAGAGAAAACCAAGCTGAAAGATGATGGCAGCAACTATACGGACTGGGTCCGGAACCTGAGGATCATCCTCATAGCTGCCAGGAAACAATATGTCCTAGAAGGACCGCTAGGTGACGCTCCCGTCCCAGAGAACCAAGACATTATGAATGCTTGGCAGTCTCGCGCTGATGATTACTCCCTCGTTCAGTGCGGCATGCTTTACAGCTTAGAACCGGGGCTCCAAAAGCGTTTTGAGCATCACGGAGCATATGAGATGTTCGAAGAGCTGAAACTAGTTTTTCAAGCTCATGCCTGGGTCGAGAGATATGATGTCTCCGACAAGTTCTACAGTTGTAAGATGGAGGAGAACAGTTCTGTCAGTGAGCACATCCTGAAGATGTCTGGGTTGCACAACCGTATGACCCAGCTGAACATTAACCTCCCAGATGAGGCGGTCATTGACAGAATCCTCCAGTCGCTCCCACCAAGCTACAAGAGCTTTGTGATGAACTACAACATGCAGGGAATGGAAAAGACCATTCCTGAAGTGTTCTCGATGCTGAAGTCAGCAGAGGCTGAAATCAAGAAAGAACATCAAGTGTTGATGGTCAATAAGACCACTAAGTTCAAGAAGGGCAAGGGTAAGAAGAACTTCGAGAAGGACGGCAAAGATGTTGCCGCGCCTGGTAAGCCAGTTACCGGGAAGAAGTCAAAGAATGGACCCAAGCCTGAGACTGAGTGCTTTTATTGCAAGGGGAAGGGTCACTGGAAGCGGAACTGCCCCAAATACTTAGCGGATAAGAAGGCCGGCAACACCAAAGGTATATTTGATATACATGTGATTGATGTGTACCTTACCAGTAATCGTAGTAACTCCTGGGTATTTGATACCGGTGCCGTTGCTCATATTTGTAACTCACAGCAGGAGCTGCGGAATAAACGGAGACTGGCAAAGGACGAGGTGACATGCGCGTCGGGAATGGTTCCAGAGTCGATGTGATCGCCGTCGGCACGCTGCCTCTACATTTACCTACGGGATTAGTTTTGAACCTTAATAATTGTTATTTAGTGCCAAGTTTGAGCATGAACATTGTATCAGGATCTCGTTTAATACGAGATGGCTACTCATTTAAGTCTGAGAATAATGGTTGTTCGATTTATATGAGAGATATGTTTTATGGTCATGCTCCGATGGTCAATGGTTTATTCTTAATGAATCTCGAGCGTAATATTACACATGTTCATAGTGTAGATGCCAAAAGATTTAAAGTTGATAACGATAGTCCCACATACTTGTGGCACTGCCGCCTTGGTCACATTGGTGTCAAGCGCATGAAGAAGCTCCATGCCGATGGACTTTTAGAGTCTCTTGATTATGAATCGTTTGACACGTGCGAACCATGCCTCTTGGGCAAAATGACCAAGACTCCGTTCTCCGGAACAATGGAGCGAGCAACCAACTTGTTGGAAATCATACATACCGATGTGTGCGGTCCAATGAGCGTTGAGGCTCGCGGAGGATATCGTTATGTTCTCACTCTCACAGATGACTTGAGTAGATATGGGTATGTCTACTTAATGAAACACAAGTCTGAGACCTTTGAAAAGTTCAAGGAATTTCAGAATGAGGTGGAGAGTCAACGTGACCGAAAGATAAAATTCTTACGATCAGATCGTGGAGGAGAATACTTAAGTCACGAATTTGGTACACACTTAAAGAAATGTGGAATCGTTTCACAGCTCACGCCACCTGGAACACCTCAGCGAAACGGTGTGTCCGAATGTCGTAATCGCACTCTATTGGATATGGTGCGGTCTATGATGTCTCTTACCGATTTACCGCTATCATTTTGGGGATACGCTCTAGAGACAGCTACATTCACTTTAAATAGGGCACCGTCTAAATCCGTTGAGACGACACCGTATGAATTATGGTTTGGAAAGAAACCTAAGCTGTCGTTTCTAAAAGTTTGGGGATGCGAAGCTTATGTCAAGAAACTTCAACCTGAAAAGCTCGAACCCAAGTCGGAAAAATGCGTATTCATAGGATACCCTAAGGAAACTGTAGGGTATACCTTCTACTTAAGATCCGACGGCAAGATCTTTGTTGCCAAGAACGGATGCTTTCTGGAAAAAGAGTTTCTCTCGAAAGAAGTAAGTGGGAGGAAAGTAGAACTCAATGAAGTACTACCTCTTGAGCGGGATAGTGACGCAGCACAGGAAACCGTTCCTGTGATGCCCACACCAACTGAAGAGGAAAACCATGATAATGATCAAGGTACTTCGGATCAAGTTACTGCTGAACTTCGTAGGTCCACAAGGACACGTTCCGCACCAGAGTGGTACGGCAACCCTGTCCTGGAAATCATGTTGTTAGACAACAATGAACCTTCGAACTATGAAGAAGCAATGGCGGGCCCGGATTCCAACAAATGGCTTGAAGCCATGAAATCCGAGATAGAATCCATGTATGAAAACAAAGTATGGACTTTGACAGACTTGCCCGATGATCGGCGAGCGATAGAAAACAAATGGATCTTTAAGAAGAAGACGGACGCGGATGGTAATGTTACCATCTATAAAGCTCGACTTGTCGCTAAGGGTTATCGACAGGTTCAAGGGATTGACTACGACGAGACATTCTCTCCCATAGCGAAGCTAAAGTCCGTCCGAATCATGTTAGCAATTGCCGCATACTATGATTATGAGATATGGCAGATGGACGTCAAAACAGCATTCCTTAACGGGCATCTTAAGGAAGAACTGTATATGATGCAGCCGGAAGGTTTTGTCGATCCTCGGAACGCTAACAAAGTATGCAAGCTCCAGCGATCCATTTATGGACTGGTACAAGCATCTTGGAGTTGGAACATTCGCTTTGATGAGATGATCAAAGCGTTTGGGTTTATGCAGACTTATGGAGAAGCCTGCGTTTACAAGAAAGTGAGTGGGAGCTCTGTAGCATTTCTCATATTATATGTAGATGACATACTCCTGATGGGAAATAATATAGAATTTCTGGACAGCATTAAGGCCTACTTGAATAAGTGTTTTTCAATGAAGGACCTTGGAGAAGCTGCTTATATATTAGGCATCAAGATCTATAGAGATAGATCGAGACGCCTCATAGGTCTTTCACAAAGCACATACCTTGATAAGATTTTGAAGAGATTCAGAATGGATCAGTCCAAGAAGGGGTTCTTGCCTATGTTACAAGGTATGAGACTGAGCTCAGCTCAGTCACCGACCACGGCAAAAGATAAAGAAGAGATGAGTGTCATCCCCTATGCTTCAGCCATAGGATCTATTATGTATGCCATGCTGTGTACCAGACCCGATGTAAACCTTGCCGTAAGTTTGGTAGCAAGATACCAAAGTAATCCCGGCAAGGAACACTGGACAGCGGTCAAGAATATCCTGAAGTACCTGAAAAGGACAAAGGACATGTTTCTCGTTTATGGAGGAGACGAAGAGCTCGTCGTAAAGGGTTACGTCGACGCTAGCTTCGACTCAGATCTGGATGACTCTAAGTCACAAACCGGATACGTGTATATGTTGAATTGTGGAGCAGCAAGCTGGTGCAGCTGCAAGCAGAGCGTCGTGGCGGGATCTACGTGTGAAGCGGAGTACATGGCAGCCTCGGAGGCAGCACATGAAGCGATTTGGGTGAAGGAGTTCATCACCGACCTAGGAGTCATACCCAATGCGTCGGGGCCGATCAAACTCTTCTGTGACAACACTGGAGCTATTGCCCTCGCAAAGGAGCCCAGGTTTCACAAGAAGACCAGGCACATCAAGCGTCGTTTCAACTCCATCCGTGAAAATGTTCAAGATGGAGACATAGAGATTTGCAAAGTGCACACGGATCTGAGTGTCGCAGATCCGCTGACTAAACCTCTCTTGCGTGCAAAACATGATCAACACCAGAACTCTATGGGTGTTCGATTCATCATAATGTAACTAGATTGGTGACTCTAGTGCAAGTGGGAGACTGTTGGAAATATGCCCTAGAGGCAATAATAAAAGTATTATTATATTTCATTGTTCATGATAATTGTCTTTTATTCATGCTATAACTGTATTATCCGGAAATCGTAATACACGTGTGAATACTTAGACCACACTATGTCCCTGGTAAGCCTCTAGTTGACCAGCTCGTTGTGATCAACAGATAGTCATGGTTTCCTGACTATGGACATTGGATGTCGTTGATAACGGGATCACATCATTAGGAGAATGATGTGATGGACAAGACCCAATCCTAAGCATAGCATAAAAGATCGTGTAGTTCGTTTTGCTAGAGCTTTGCAAGTGTCAAGTATCTTTTCCTTCGACCATGAGATCGTGTAACTCCCGGATACCATAAGAGTGCCTTGGGTGTATCAAACGTCACAACGTAACTGGGTGACTATAAAGGTGCATTACAGGTATCTCCGAAAGTAGCTGTTGGGTTGACACGGATCGAGACTGGGATTTGTCACTCCGTATGACGGAGAGGTATCTCTGGGCCCACTCGGTAATGCATCATCATATTGAGCTCAATGTGACCAAGGTGTTGGACACGGGATCATGCATTACGGTACGAGTAAAGTGACTTGCCGGTAACGAGACTGAACAAGGTATTGGGATACCGACGATCGAGTCTCGGGCAAGTAACGTACCGATTGACAAAGGGAATTGCATACAGGGTTTGATCGAATCCTCGACATCGTGGTTCATCCGATGACAACATCGAGGAGCATGTGGGAGCCATCATGGGTATCCAGATCCCGCTGATGGTTATTGACTGAGAGCGTCTTGGTCATGTCTGCATGTCTCCCGAACCCGTAGGGTCTACACACTTAAGGTTCGGTGACGCTAGGGTTATGAAGATATGTATATGCAGAAACCCGAATGTTGTTCGGAGTCCCGGATGAGATCCCGGACGTCACGAGGAGTTCCGGAATGGTCCGGAGATAAAGAATTATATATAGGAAGTGCTATTTCGGGCATCGGGACAAGTTTCGGGGTTATCGGTATTGTACCGGGACCACCGGAAGGGTCCCGGGGGTCCACCGGGTGGGGCCACCTGTCCTGGGGGGCCACATGGGCTGTAGGGGGTGCTCCTTGGCCATCATGGGCCAAGGGCACCAGCCCCTATAGGCCCATGCGCCTAGGGTTTCCCCCTAGGAGGAGTCCTAGTGGTGGAAGGCACCCCTAGGTGCCTTGGGGGGGAGGGAAACCTCCCCTAGGCCGCCGCCCCCCCTAGTAGATCTCATCTACTAGGGCCGGCGCCCCCCTGGCACCCCTATATATAGTGGGGGAGAGGAGGGACTTCATACACCAGCCCCTGGCGCCTCCACCTCCCCCCGTTACTGTTGGGGAACGTAGCAGAAATTCAAAATTTTCCTACGCGTATCACCAAGATCTATCTATGGAGAGACCAGCAACGAGTAGAAAGAGAGTGCATCTACATACCCTTGTAGATCGCTAAGCGGAAGCGTTCAAGTGAACGGGGTTGATGGAGTCGTACTCGTCGTGATTCAGATCACCGATGATCAAGTGCCGAACGGACGGCACCTCCGCGTTCAACACACGTACAACCCGATGACGTCTCCCACGCCTTGATCCAGCAAGGAGAGAGGGAGAGGTTGAGGAAGACTCCATCCAACAGCAGCACAACGGCGTGGTGGTGGTGGAGGAGCGTGGCAATCCTGCAGGGCTTCGCCGAGCACCTACGGGAGAGGAGATGTGTCACGGGAGGGAGAGGGAGGCAACCAAAGGCCTTAGGTATGATTGCTCCTCCTTTTCCCCACTATATATAGGGCCAAGGGAGAGGGGGAGGGCGCAGCCTTGCCCCCTCCTCCAAGGAAGGGGTGCGGCTAAGGATGGGGAGGAGTCCATCCTCCCCAAGGCACCTCGGAGGTGCCTTCCCCCTTTAGGACTCTTCCCTCTCCAAGTTTCCTTGCGCATGGGCCTCTTGGGGCTGGTGCCCTTGGCCCATGTAGGCCAAGGCGCACCCCCTACAGCCCATGTGGCCCCCCGGGGCAGGTGGCCCCACCCGGTGGGCCCCCGGGACCCTTCCGGTGGTCCCGGTACAATACCGATGACCCCGAAATTTGTCCCGATGGCCGAAACAGGACTTCCTATATATAAATCTTTACCTCCGGACCATTCCGGAACTCCTCGTGACGTCCGGGATCTCATCCGGGACTCCGAACAACATTCGGTAACCACATACAAGCTTCCTTTATAACCCTAGCGTCATCGAACCTTAAGTGTGTAGACCCTACGGGTTCGGGAGACATGCAGACATGACCGAGACGTTCTCCGGTCAATAACCAACAGCGGGATCTGGATACCCATGTTGGCTCCCACATGTTCCATGATGATCTCATCGGATGAAACACGATGTCAAGGACTTAATCAATCCCGTATTCAATTCCCTTTGTCTAGCGGTATTTTACTTGCCCGAGATTCGATCGTCGGTATCCAATACCTTGTTCAATCTCGTTATCGGCAAGTCACTTTACTCGTTCCGTAACACATCATCCCGTGATCAAAAACTTGGTCACATTGCGCATATGATGATGTCCTACCGAGTGGGCCCAGAGATACCTCTCCGTTTACACGGAGTGACAAATCCCAGTCTCGATCCGCATAAAACAATAGATACTTTCGGAGATACCTGTAGTGCACCTTTATAGTCACCCAGTTACGTTGTGACGTTTGATACACCCAAAGCACTCCTACGGTATCCAGGAGTTACACGATCTCATGGTCAAAGGAAGAGATACTTGACATTGGCAAAGCTCTAGCAAACGAACTACACGATCTTTGTGCTATGCTTAGGATTGGGTCTTGTCCATCACATCATTCTCCTAATGATGTGATCCCGTTATCAACGACATCCAATGTCCATAGCCAGGAAACCATGACTATCTGTTGATCACAACGAGCTAGTCAACTAGAGGCTCACTAGGGACATATTGTGGTCAATGTATTCACACGTGTATTACGATTTCCGGATAATACAGTTATAGCATGAATAAAAGACAATTATCATGAACAAGGAAATATAATAATAATACTTTTATTATTGCCTCTAGGGCATATTTCCAACAGTCTCCCACTTGCACTAGAGTCAATAATCTAGTTCACATCGCCATGTGATTAACACTCACAGGTCACATCGCCATGTGACTAATACCCAAGAGTTTACTAGAGTTAGTAGTCTAGTTCACATCACTATGTGATTAACACTCAATGAGTTTTATGTTTGATCATGTTGCTTGTGAGAGAGGTTTTAGTCAACGGGTCTGAACCTTTCAGATCCGTGTGTGCTTTACAAATCTCTATGTCATCTCCTAGATGCAGCTACCACGCTCTATTTGGAGCTATTCCAAATAACTGTTCTACTTGAAGCTATTCTAAATTATTGCTCCATTATATGTATCCGGTCTCTCTACTCGGAACTATCCGGATAGGTGTCAAGCTTGCATCGTCGTAACCTTTACGACGAACTCTTTTACCACCTCCATAATCGAGAAAATTCCTTGGTCCACTAGTTACTAAGGATAACTTTGACCGCTGTCCTATGATCCATTCATGGATCACTCTTGTACCCCTTGACTGACTCATGGCAAGGCACACTTTCGGTGCGGTACACAACATAACATACTGTAGAGCCTACGTCTAAAGCATAGGGGACGACCTTCGTCCTTTCTCTCTATTCTGCCGTGGTCGAGTTTTAAGTCTTAACTTCGTACCTTACAACTCAGGCAAGAACTCCTTCTTTGACTGGTTCATCTTGAACACCTTCAAGATCATGTCAAGGTATGTGCTCATTTGAAAGTACCATTAAGCGTTTTGATCTATCCTTATAGATCTTGATGCTTAATGCTCAAGTAGCTTAATCCAGGTTTTCTATTGAAAAACACCTTTCAAATAACCCTATATGCTTTCTAGAAATTCTACATCATTTCTGATCATCAATATGTCAACAACATATACTCATCAGAAATTCTATAGTGCTCCCACTCACTTCTTTGGAAATACAAGTTTCTCATAAACTTTGTATACACCCAAAATCTTTGATCATCATCAAAGCATACATTCCTACTCCGAGATGCTCACTCCAGTCCTCAGAAGGATTGCTGGAGCTTTGCATACTTATTAGCATATTTCAGGATAGACAAAACCTTCCGGTTGTATCACATACAACCTTTCCTCAAGAATCGTCGAGGAAACAATGTTTTGACATCCTATCTGCAAGATTTCATAAATAATGCAGTAATTGCTAATATAATTCCAACAGACTCTTAGCATCGCTACGAGTGAGAAAGTCTCATCGTAGTCAACTCCTTGAACTTGTCGAAAAACATCTTAACGACAAGTCGAGCTTTCTCAATGGTGACACTTACCATCATTGTTTGTCATCCTTTCAAAATCCATATGTACCTAACAGCCTTACGACCATCAAGTAGTTCTTCCAAAGTCTACACTTTGTTTTCATACATGGATCCTCTCTCGGGTTTTATGGCCTCAAGCCATTTATCAGAATCCGGGCCCACCATCGCTTCTCCATAGCTCGTAGGTTCATTGTTGTCCAGCAACATGACTTCCAAGACAGGATTACGTACCACTCTGAAGTAGTACGCATCCTTGTCATCCCACGAGGTTTGGTAGTGACTTGATCCGAAGTTTCATGATCAATATCATAAGCTTCCACTTCAATTGGTGTAGGTGCCACAGGAACAACTTCCTGTGCCCTGCCACACACTAGTTGAAGAGACGGTTCAATAACCTCATCAAGTCTCCACCATCCTCCCACTCAACTCTTTCGAGAGAAACCTTTCCTCGAGAAAGGACCCGATTCTAGAAACAATTCATATTGCTTTCGGATCTGAATTAGGAGGTATACCCAACTGTTTTGGGTTTCCTATGAAGATGCATTTTATCCGCTTTGGGTTCGAGCTTATCAACCTGAAACTTTTTCATATAAGCGTCGCAGCCCCAAACTTTTAAGAAACGACAACTTAGGTTTCTCTAAACCATAATTCATACGGTGTCATCTCAACGGAATTACGCGGTGCCCTATTTAAAGTGAATGTGGTTGTCTCTAATGCCTAACCCATGAACGATAGTGGTAATTCGATAAGAGACATCATGGTACGCACCATATCCAATAGGGTGCAACTATGATGTTCGGACACACCATCACACTATGGTGTTCCAGGCGGTATTTATTATGAAACAATTTCCACAATGTCTTAATTGTGTGCCAAAACTCGTAACTCAGATATTCATCTCTATGATCATATCATAGATATTTTTATCCTCTTGTCACAATGATCTTCTACTTCACTCTGAAATTACTTGAACCATTCAATGATTCAGACTTGTATTTCATCAAGTAAATATTCTCAACATCTACTCGAATCATCTGTGAAGTAAGATCATAACGATATTCACTGCATGCCTCAGCACTCATTGGACTACACACATCAAAATGTGTTACTTCCAACAAGTTGCTATCTTGTTCCATCTTACTGAAACCGAGGCTTTTCAGTCATCTTGCCCATGTGGTATGATTTGCATATCTCAAGTGATTCATAATCAAGTGAGTCCAAACGATCCATCTGCATGGAGTTTCTTCATGCATATACACCAATAGACATGGTTCGCATGTCTCAAACTTTTCAAAAACGAGTGAGTCCAAAGATCCATCAACATGGAGCTTCTTCATGTGTTTTATACCATTATGACTTACATGGCAGTGCCACAAGTAAGTGGTACTATCATTACTATCTTATATCTTTTGGCATGAAAATGTGTATCCCGACGATCAAAATTCAATAAACCATTCCTTTAGGTGCAAGAGCACTTATTCAGGTTTAATACTAATCTTGATGGTAGAGGGAGCGTGCGATGTTAGATCACATCAAACTTGGAAACACTTCCAACACGTATCGTCAGCTCACCTTTAGCTAGTCTCCATTTTATTCCGTAGCTTTTATTTCGAGTTACTAACACTTAGCAACCGAACCGGTATCTAATACCCTGGTGCTACTAGGAGTTCTAGTAAAGTACACATTAACATAATGTATATCTAATATACTTCTATTGACCTTGCCAGTCTTCTCATCTACCAAGTATCTAGGGTGGTTCTGCTCCAGTGGCTGTTCCCCTTATTACAGAAGCACTTAGTCTCGGGTTTGGGTTCAACCTTGGGTTTCTTCACTAGTGCAGCAGCTGATTTGCCGTTTCATGAAGTATCCCTTCTTTCCCTTGCCCTTCTTGAAACTAGTGATTTCATCAACCATCAACAATTGATGCTCCTTCTTGATTTCTACTTTCGCGATGTCAAACAACGCGAATACCTCAAGGATCATCATATCTATCCCTGATATGTTATAGTTCATCACGAAGCTCTTGCAGCTTGGTGGCAATGACTTTGGAGAAACATCACTATCTCATCTGGAAGATCAACTCCCATTCGATTCAAGTGATTGTTGCACTCAGACAATCTGAGCACAAGCTCAACGATTGAGCTTTTCTCCCTTAGTTTGTAGGCTAAGAAAATTGTCGGAGGTCTCATACCTCTTGACGTGGGCACGAGCTTGAAATCCCAATTTCAGCCCTCGAAACATCTCATATGTTCCGCGACGTTTCGAAAACGTCTTTGGTGCCTCTACTTAAACCATTTAACTGAACTATCATGTAGTTATCAAAACGTGTATGTCCGATGTTCGCAACATCCACAAACGACGTTTGGGGTTCAGCACACTAAGCGGTGCATTAAGGACATAAGCTTTCTACTGTCCGCATAATTGCTACTTTCAACTTTCAAACTATATTTTCTCTAGGAACATATCTAAAACAGTAGAACTAAAGCGCGAGCTACGACATAATTTGCAAAAGGTCTTTTGACTATGTTCAGGATAATTAAGTTCATCTTATGAACTCCCACTCAGATAGACATCCCTCTGGTCATCTAAGTGATCACATGATCCGAGTCAACTAGGCCGTGTCCGATCATCACGTGAGACGGACTAGTTATCATCGGTGAACATCTTCATGTTGATCGTATCTACTATACGACTCATGCTCGACCTTTCGGTCTCCGTGTTCCGAGGCCATGTCTGTACATGCTAGGCTCGTCAAGTTAACCCTAAGTGTTTTTGCTGTGTAAAACTGTCTTACACCCGTTGTATGTGAACGTAAGAATCTATCACACCCGATCATCACGTAGTGCTTCGAAACGACGAACTGTAGCAACGGTGCACAGTTAGGGGAGAACACTTCTTGAAATTTTGTAAGGGATCATCTTATTTACTACCATTGTCCTAAGTAAACAAGATGTATAAACATAATAAACATCACATGCAATTATATAGTTGTGACATGATATGGCCAATATCATATAGCTCCATTGATCTCCATCTTCGGGGCTCCATGATCATCTTGTCACCGGCATGACACCATGATCTCCATCATCATGATCTCCATCATCGTGTCTTCATGAAGTTGTCACGCCAACGACTACTTCTACTTCCATGGCTAACGCGTTTAGCAATAAAGTAAAGTAATTTACATGGCGTTCTTCAATGACACGCAGGTCATACAAAAAATAAAGACAACTCCTATGGCTCCTGCCGGTTGTCATACTCATCGACATGCAAGTCGTGAATCCTATTACAAGAACATGATCAATCTCATACATTACATATATCATTCATCACATCCTTTTGGCCATATCACATCACATAGCATACCCTGCAAAAACAAGTTAGACGTCCTCTAATTGTTGTTTGCATGTTTTACGTGGCTGCTATGGGTTTCTAGCAAGAACGTTTCTTACCTACGCAAAGACCACAACGTGATATGCCAATTGCTATTTACCCTTCATAAGGACCCTTTTCATCGAATCCGATCCGACTAAAGTAGGAGAGACAGACACCCGCTAGCCACCTTATGCATCTAGTGCATGTCAGTCGGTGGAACCAGTCTCACGTAAGAGTACGTGTAACGTCGGTCCGGGCCGCTTCATCCCACGATGCCGCCGAATCAAGATAAGACTAGTAGCGGCAAGCATATTGAACAAAATCAACGCCCACAACTACTTTGTGTTCTACTCGTGCATAGAATCTACGCAATAGACCTAGCTCATGATGCCACTGTTGGGGAACGTAGCAGAAATTCAAAATTTTCCTACGCGTATCACCAAGATCTATCTATGGAGAGACCAGCAACGAGTAGAAAGAGAGTGCATCTACATACCCTTGTAGATCGCTAAGCGGAAGCGTTCAAGTGAACGGGGTTGATGGAGTCGTACTCGTCGTGATTCAGATCACCGATGATCAAGTGCCGAACGGACGGCACCTCCGCGTTCAACACACGTACAGCCCGGTGACGTCTCCCACGCCTTGATCCAGCAAGGAGAGAGGGAGAGGTTGAGGAAGACTCCATCCAACAGCAGCACAACGGCATGGTGGTGGTGGAGGAGCGTGGCAATCCTGCAGGGCTTCGCCGAGCACCTACGGGAGAGGAGATGTGTCACGGGAGGGAGAGGGAGGCAACCAAAGGCCTTAGGTATGATTGCTCCTCCTTTTCCCCACTATATATAGGGCCAAGGGAGAGGGGGAGGGCGCAGCCTTGCCCCCTCCTCCAAGGAAGGGGTGCGGCTAAGGATGGGGAGGAGTCCATCCTCCCCAAGGCACCTCGGAGGTGCCTTCCCCCTTTAGGACTCTTCCCTCTCCAAGTTTCCTTGCGCATGGGCCTCTTGGGGCTGGTGCCCTTGGCCCATGTAGGCCAAGGCGCACCCCCTACAGCCCATGTGGCCCCCCGGGGCAGGTGGCCCCACCCGGTGGGCCCCCGGGACCCTTCCGGTGGTCCCGGTACAATACCGATGACCCCGAAACTTGTCCCGATTACCGAAACAGGACTTCCTATATATAAATCTTTACCTCCGGACCATTCCGGAACTCCTCGTGACGTCCGGGATCTCATCCGGGACTCCGAACAACATTCGGTAACCACATACAAGCTTCCTTTATAACCCTAGCGTCATCGAACCTTAAGTGTGTAGACCCTACGGGTTCGGGAGACATGCAGACATGACCGAGACGTTCTCCAGTCAATAACCAACAGCGGGATCTGGATACCCATGTTGGCTCCCACATGTTCCACGATGATCTCATCGGATGAACCACGATGTCAAGGACTTAATCAATCCCGTATACAATTCCCTTTGTCTAGCGGTATTTTACTTGCCCGAGATTCGATCGTCGGTATCCAATACCTTGTTCAATCTCGTTATCGGCAAGTCACTTTACTCGTTCCGTAACACATCATCCCGTGATCAAATCCTTGGTCACATTGCGCATATGATGATGTCCTACCGAGTGGGCCCAGAGATACCTCTCCGTTTACAAGGAGTGACAAATCCCAGTCTCGATCCGCATAAAACAATAGATACTTTCGGAGATACCTGTAGTGCACCTTTATAGTCACCCAGTTACGTTGTGACGTTTGATACACCCAAAGCACTCCTACGGTATCCAGGAGTTATACGATCTCATGGTCAAAGGAAGAGATACTTGACATTCGCAAAGCTCTAGCAAATGAACTACTCGATCTTTTATGCTAGTCTTAGGATTGGGTCTTGTCCATCACATCATTCTCCTAATGATGTGATCCCGTTATCAACGACATCCAATGTCCATAGCCAGGAAACCATGACTATCTGTTGATCACAACGAGCTAGTCAACTAGAGGCTCACTAGGGACATATTGTGGTCTATGTATTCACACGTGTATTACGATTTCCGGATAATACAGTTATAGCATGAATAAAAGACAATTATCATGAACAAGGAAATATAATAATAATACTTTTATTATTGCCTCTAGGGCATATTTCCAACAGTTACGTCTCTCCCTCGTAGTCTCGGCGAAGCCCTGCTGCTGTGACGCCCTGCATCCACCACCACGCCGTCGTGCTGCTGGATCTTCATCAACCTCTCCTTCCCCCTTGCTGGATCAAGAAGGAGGAGACGTCTCCCGTCCCGTACGTGTGTTGAACGCGGAGGTGCCGTCCGTTCGGCGCTGGTCATCGGTGATTTGGATCACGTCGAGTATGACTACATCATCACCTTGCAAGCTTCCGCACGCGATCTACAAGTGGTATGTAGATGCAAACTCTCTCCCTAGACTCGTTGCTTAGATGAACTCATAGATGGATCTTGGTGAAACCGTAGGAAAAATCTTAATTTTCTGCAACGTTCCCCAACACCCCCAAGATGATGCCGGACATGGGCGCAAACCTTTTGCATGCCCTCTTTTGCGTAATGAACTTCGCTTTTATTTGCGCGCAAACTGTTTATGTCATTTGAATTTGAACTTATTTGCCAAACCCTATGTCAAATGCGAGATTTGCAGTTTTTCTGTTTGCGGGTCTTCGCGGTGGTGCCCGAGCAGAACCCGCAGAAGCCGACACATAAAAAAGTATATTCCGCGAATATACTTTTTTACGGATCCGTTTGGGGGGTCTGCATCTGTGCCAGCCCGCACTGGCCCGCAAAAGTGGTTTTGCGCGAACTGCAAACGAGTTTTGCGGGCCAGTGGGATGCAGGGTCTGCTAGAGTTGCTCTTAGGTCGCGAATACAATCCAACCGAGATGTAATTCTTGTGACATACACACACAATATAAATGCAATTAATAGCATATATTTGAAAAGATGCGCATATCCATTTCATTTATTCCGTAACTAAGATAGAGCACTCGGCAGTGAAACGCATAAAAGCGACCGGTTGATGATAACTAACAAAGACCAAGCCCTATTATGTAGCCACCATCTTCGTTTTACATAGTTCTAAACTTAGTATTTTAGTTCCACTTTGAAGCAGTCATTATACCATGAACGACAACTGAAGTTTTGATATTTGAGCTACGTCAGCTAGGCTGTTTTATGAAATTACACACAATAGCGTGTCATTTTTCAAAACAAAGATAAGCGCACCAATATTAATAAGTTCAGATAGGTGGCCATTTTATCGAGAGGAAAGCTCGATGCCCATTTAGTTTATCACGATAAGCATTATTATTGTTCATATTTATACCAAATCTGTTCATCAGTTTTTTTCACAAAAAAATGCTATGAGCATGAGTTGCTACATGAGAATTTAAGAAAAACCTACATGTATGAAAACTAATAAAGAACCACAGCAAAGGTGTTTGAAAATACACAAAACTTCAAACAGACGGATCATACATAATACCAAATCAGCTTTAGGGAATCATTCTTTTATTCCAAACACACATGACAATAGGAAATCTTGTTTAGTGTTTTGCTCGTAGAAATGCTCTATTATCTTATCACTGCAACAGGTCGCAAAGTATCTCAATTTCACATTAGAACCCAAATGCAAAAGTTACCACTTTGTGAGGGCCTGCGTTCATACGTATATACTCCTACGTATCACGATAAATAAATTCACAGGTCCGTTCCCTATCCTAGAGCTGCAATTCATTCCCCCACCAAAGCACCAACACGACAAGCGGAGCGGGAGGGAGCGGGGGAGGGAGGGGTTGGTCGTCCTCTACTTCTCTGCTCTCGAGACAGTACAGTGAGGTGCCAAGCATGTGACCCTCTTCACTTCCTCAAGAAGTCACGCACCAAACACTTACCCACCACCACCGCCGCAGCAAGAGCTCCGCCGCTCCCCACCCCTCCCCTCCCCTCTCCTCGCCCCCTCCTCTGCCTCCTCCTCGACCTCCGGGGGAAGGAATCGGAGAGGCAGGCGCGCGGCGAGCCATGGCGTCCAGCGCTTCCCGGTTCATCAAATGCGTCACGGTGGGCGACGGCGCCGTCGGCAAGACCTGCATGCTCATCTGCTACACCAGCAACAAGTTCCCCACCGTGAGCACCAAATCTTTCCTCTCTCCCCGTTCTCCCCCCCTGTTGCCGCGACCGGCTCTTGTGCCAAAGGCGCGAGCTTTAGACGTTCCATTTCAGGGCATGTACAGTACTGGTGGTGATTTTGTATTATTGGAGACTGTTGTGCAAAGAATCTTTCCCAATTTGCTTTCGAGGCGTGTTTTTCTGTGATGGATTAGCGTCGTGGGTGATTTTCCATTGCACTCGAGACACTAATTTCTCAATTTTCTGACGGGCATTTGCCTTGGCAGGACTACATACCTACGGTGTTCGACAATTTCAGCGCAAACGTGGTGGCGGACGGCACCACGGTGAATTTGGGCCTTTGGGATACCGCCGGTAAATCTCACCTCCTTATTCGACTGCTTTCTTTGCCCTGCTGCACCTGTGGTTTGTAGGTTTTGTTTTGCCTCAACTGCACATCACAGTAGTAAATTTTACTCTCTGACGATTCATTTGGTAACTGGGGAGCTCACATGGTACCATCTTTGCAGGGCAGGAGGATTACAACCGGCTGAGGCCTCTAAGCTACCGCGGCGCTGATGTTTTTGTGCTTGCCTTCTCTCTTGTGAGCCGAGCTAGCTATGAGAATATCATGAAGAAGGTGCCGAAATGTTCTATCATCCTTTGTAGTAGGACTTATTCCTTTTTATTTGGAAACAATGTCAAAGAGGTTTGAATGTTTTGCGCTTTGTTGTTTCCCCTTTCAGTGGATACCGGAGCTTCAGCATTACGCGCCCGGCGTGCCTGTTGTGCTGGTAGGCACAAAACTGGGTGAGTTGTTCTGACAGTGAAAGCTTATTGTTTGCTTAATAACTGCTTATAGGTGGGCGGTGGGTGGGATTGGTCGCATGATTTGTGTATTTTGTCCTGTTACGTAGTAACTCGTTGGCGACTTGGCGTCTCCTTGTCTCGGCGTGGTTGGAATTTAGTTTGGTTGGTAATCCACTGAGAGTGATCTTTGTAGCGTGGACAGCTTATCATCCATGTAGTTGGGGGCCAAGTACTTTGTAGTTTACAGAAGCTATCATCCAAATAGTTGTTGAATAAATAGTCTGTCTGGTGAAGCTTAAGAAATATGGTAAGCTTTGAGGTCGTTTACGGATTGGACTGCATCTCCCAGATGCTGCCAAGATGGTGGATTCAGGCATATTGTTGTTATACTTTGTAAGGTCCTCAAGAATAATCAATAAAATGGCCGTATGCATCTCCCAGATGCAGAGGCCGGGGGTCATCCTCCTTTTCGAAAAAGCGGATTGGACTGCATGAATATCATGTTTAAACGTAATAACGAAAAACTCTGCCATGATTTATTACGAACCATGGATGAAGCACACTAGAAAAAAAATCCTAATTCTGCGTCCTTAACTAGCTACTTTCTGTGAGATTAATCATACATTTCTAGCAAGATCATTGTTACTGTCAAAACCATTCATTTGCTGCTGGGAGTAGGAACCCTAATAGGCCAACAAGAAATACTATCTAACACTATATATCTACGACAAATCATTCCTTAATTAAATATGGTTTTAATATTCACAAATTGCTTGCAGATCTTCGTGAAGATAAGCACTATTTGCTGGACCACCCTGGCATGATACCCGTTACCACAACACAGGTACATCTCAATTGTCTGTGTTGTTGATTGTTGATAAATCGGTGAAGCTTGAATGTCCATGACCTTAAGGTCAAAGAGATGATAAATGCAACCTGGTTTCTGAAACTCAATCCTGTCCTTGCCACTGCCACAGGGGGAGGAACTTCGTAAGCAAGTCGGTGCTTTATATTACATAGAGTGCAGCTCAAAGACACAACAGGTAAAGTTTTCTGTAAGAGAACTGTATGCCCTTGCTGCAGCAATTGTGTCTTCTTCAAAGTGTTTGTGTAAGCTGAAAATTCTTACACTTGTGCAATATGTAGAATGTCAAAGCTGTGTTTGATGCTGCTATCAAGGTAGTAATCCAGCCCCCAACTAAACAAAGAGAAAAGAAGAAGAAGAAACAGCGTCGGGGATGTTCTATGATGTAAGTAAATACAACACTTGCAGTTTTTCTTCATTATCATTTTTCTTTTTGATACACTTCCCTCCAGTACTGTAATAGTTGTCATTTTGGGCATAAGCACGGTCTCCAAAATGCAGCGTTGACCACTATATTCTACTAGTTATAACCCAGTTACTCTTATATTATAAAGTTACTTTTCTAATTATTGAATCTTGTTTACAAGAGATATTGGTTGTCGAAGCTCTTAAAGTTTTACTTGCTATGTCTGAAATGGAAAGTTTTGGGGAACTCAGAGGGAGCAACTTCTAAAGCTATTTTTTGATCATTCATAGAAATTTGGCATGATTAATTAACTGGAATTGTGTAAAAAAAAATCCAGAGTGATTTGAGCACCCCCTACTTGGTGTTTTAGATCTAGGTACCCTGCCCCTACCCCTGTAGCGGCAAGGGAATAATAACATTGTAGTCTTACCGTAATACTGGTATGTTGCTAAACCGTGCATTAAGACATGTTGAGGTTGGTTATGCTTTTGTTCTGAAATGTATATGAAATGAACGCATAGGATCGCCATCTTATGCGTGTTCTGCTTCTTAACGTTGAATTTTGTGTTACAATTGCAGGAACTTCGGTGGAAGGAAAATGCTGTGCTTCAAATCCTGAATGATAAAGGAGAAGGTCTCTTGCCTGAAGCGATTGTCATGGGTGTGCAGCACCAAATTGACAAACATCTGCTGGATGTGCTGATTGCACGGTCAATGTGTATATTTGCATCGTCGGTAATTAATTACTAGAGTTAGATGATTAAACTAGCCCTTGCTTATGTGCCGCAGAATGCCCGTGTTTTATTAGCATTCATCGTGTTAGGAAGTTGTGTAGAAGCAGACGAGATTTTGCTGTGTCAGTGACAAGGTCGCAACTTTTGATGTCTCGGTGTATTCTCAGTTCAGTTAGTCTATTTTGTGATTCCACGGCCGGCGACACTGAGAGCAACATTGAACCAGTTTGGTTGAGGACTAAATCTTTGCAGTTGGCATGGGACGCTGGTAGCAGGCGGAGCATATTCGTCAACAATAAGGGGCATCTCCAATAGCAACCCGTAAATTTTCTCCCGCATCTGTCCACAGACAGGGGGACCGATCTGCGGACACAGATGCGGGAGGCCGCCGTCCAACCGTAGCCGCATACATTGCAAACACTTTTTTAACAAATTGGATGAAATTCATGCAAACATGGCCGGATTTCTTATAAACATGAATGATTTTACACAAACCGGACAAAACCAGTTACATTTTGGACATATTTTAACTAAAAAAAAGTAAAACCATGTGCATATACGGTCGCGCGGAGCTTCATGTTGAGGAATGTTGCAGAAAATAAAAAATTTCCTACGGTTTCACCAAGATCCATCTATGAGTTCATCTAAGCAACGAGTGAAAGGAGAGATGCATCTACATACCACTTTGTAGATCGCGAGCGGAAGCGTTCAAAAGAACGGGGTTGAAGTAGTCGTTCTTGTCGTGATCCTATCACCGGAGATCCTAGCGCCGAACGGACGGCACCTCCGCGTTCAACACACGTACGGTCAGCGTGACGTCTCCTCCGTCTTGATCCAGCAAGGGGGAAGGAGAGGTTGATGATGATCTAGCAGCACGACGACGTGGTGGTGGATGCAGCAGAACTCCGGCAGGGCTTCGCCAAGCTGCTGCGGGAGGAGGACGAGGTGTAGCAGGGGGAGGGAGGCGCCGGCCCTGGGAGATGCAATCTCCCAAGGGGGGCGGCGGCCAGGGGGGTGGAGTGCCCCCCAAGGCAAGTGGTGCCCCCCCCCACCTAGGGTTTCCAACCCTAGGCGCAGGGGGGGCCCAAGGGGGGGCGCACCAGCCCACTAGGGGCTGGTTCCCCTCCCACTTCAGCCCACGGGGCCCTCCGGGATAGGTGGCCCCACCCGGTGGACCCCCGGGACCCTTCCGATGGTCCCGGTACAATACCGGGTGACCCCGAAACTTTCCCGAAGGCCGAAACAGCACTTCTTATATAGTTTTCTTTACCTCCGGACCATTCCGGAACTCCTCGTGACGTCCGGGATCTCATCCGGGACTCCGAACAACATTCGGTTTGCTGCATACTCATATTCATACAACCCTAGCGTCGCCGAACTTTAAGAGTGTAGACCCTACGGGTTCGGGAGACATGCAGACATGACCGAGACGGCTCTCCAGTCAATAACCAACAACGGGATCTGGATACCCATGTTGGCTCCCACATACTCCTCAATGATCTCATCGGATGAACCACGATGTCGAGGGTTCAAGCAACCCCGTATACTATTCCCTTTGTCAGACGGTATGTTACTTGCCCGAGACTCGATCGTCGGTATCCCAATACCTCATTCAGTCTTGTTACCGGCAAGTCACTTTACTCGTACCATAATGCATGATCCCGTGACCAGACACTTGGTCACTTTGAGCTCATTATGATGATGCACTACCGAGTGGGCCCAGTGATACCTCTCCGTAACACGGAGTGACAAATCCCAGTCTTGATCCGTGTCAACCCAACAGACACTTTCGGAGATACCTGTAGTGCACCTTTATAGTCACCCAGTTACGTTGTGACGTTTGGTACATCCAAAGCACTCCTACGATATCCGGGAGTTACACGATCTCATGGTCTAAGGAAGAGATACTTGACATTGGAAAAACTCTAGCAAAACGAACTACACGATCTTGTGCTATGCTTAGGAATGGGTCTTGTCCATCACATCATTCTCCTAATGATGTGATCCCGTTGTCAACGACATCTAATGTCCATAGTCAGGAAACCATGACTATTCGTTGACCAACGAGCTAGTCAACTAGAGGCTTACTAGGGACGTATTGTGGTCTATGTATTCACACGTGTATTACGATTTCCGGATAATACAATTATAGCATGAATAAAAGAGAATTATCATGAACAAGGAAATATAATAATAATCCTTTTATTATTGCCTCTAGGGCATATTTCCAACAGTCTCCCACTTGCACTAGAGTCAATAATCTATACATTGTGATGAATCGAACACCCATAGAGTTCTGGTGTTGATCATGTTTTGCTCGCGAGAGAGGTTTAGTCAACGGATCTGCGACATTCAGATCCGTATGTACTTTGCAAATATCTATGTCTCCATCTTGAACATTTTCACGGATGGAGTTGAAGCGACGCTTGATGTGCCTGGTCTTCTTGTGAAACCTGGGCTCCTTGGCAAGGGTAATAGCTTCAGTGTTGTCACAGAAGAGTTTGATCGGCCCCGACGCATTGGGTATGACTCCTAGATCGGTGATGAACTCCTTCACCCAAATTGCTTCATGCGCTGCCTCCGAGGCTGCCATGTACTCCGCTTCACATGTAGATCCCGCCACGACGCTCTGCTTGCAGCTGCACCAGCTTACTGCTCCACCATTCAACATATACACGTATCCGGTTTGTGACTTAGAGTCATCCAGATCTGCGTCGAAGCTAGCATCGACGTAACCCTTTACGACGAGCTCTTCGTCACCTCCATAAACGAGAAACATGTCCTTTGTCCTTTTCAGGTACTTCAGGATATTCTTGACCGCTGTCCAGTGTTCCTTGCCGGGATTACTTTGGTACCTTCCTACCAAACTTACGGCAAGGTTTACATCAGGTCTGGTACACAGCATGGCATACATAATAGATCCTATGGCTGAGGCATAGGGGATGGCGCTCATCTCTTCTTTATCTTTTGCCGTGGTCGGGCATTGAGCCGAGCTCAATCTCACACCTTGCAGTACAGGCAAGAACCCTTTCTTGGACTGATCCATTTTGAACTTCTTCAAAATCTTATCAAGGTATGTGCTTTGTGAAAGACCTATGAGGCGTATCGATCTATCCCTATAGATCTTGATGCCTAATATGTAAGCAGCTTCTCCAAGGTCCTTCATTGAAAAACACTTATTCAAGTAGGCCTTAATGCTGTCCAAGAATTCTATATCATTTCCCATCAAAAGTATGTCATCTACATATAATATGAGAAATTCTACAGAGCTCCCACTCACTTTCTTGTAAACGCAGGCTTCTCCATAAGTCTGCATAAACCCAAACGCTTTGATCATCTCATCAAAGCGAATGTTCCAACTCCGAGATGCTTGCACCAGCCCATAAATGGATCGCTGGAGCTTGCATACTTTGTTAGCATTCTTAGGATCGACAAAACCTTCCGGCTGCATCATATACAGCTCTTCCTTAAGATAACCGTTAAGGAATGCCGTTTTGACGTCCATCTGCCATATCTCATAATCATAGTATGCGGCAATTGCTAACATGATTCAGACGGACTTAAGCTTCGCTACGGGAGAGAAAGTCTCATCGTAGTCAATCCCTTGAACTTGCCGATAACCCTTAGCGACAAGTCGAGCTTTATAGATGGTGACATTACCATCCGCGTCCGTCTTCTTCTTAAAGATCCATTTGTTTTCTATCGCTCGCCGATCATCGGGCAAGTCAGTCAAAGTCCATACTTTGTTTTCATACATGGATTCTATCTCGGATTGCATGGCTTCTAGCCATTTCTTGGAATCTGGGCCCGCCATCGCTTCTTCATAGTTTGAAGGTTCACCATTGTCTAACAACATGATTTCCAGGACAGGGTTGCCATACCACTCTGGTGTGGAACGTGTCCTTGTGGACCTACGAAGTTCAGTAGCAACTTGATCCGAAGTACCTTGATCATCATCATTAATTTCCTCTCCAGTCGGTGTAGGCACCACAGGAACATTTTCCTGAGCTGCACTACTTTCCGATTCAAGAGGTAGTACTTCATCGAGTTCTACTTTCCTCCCACTTACTCCTTACAAGAGAAACTCTTTTTCCAGAAAGGATCCGTTTTTGGCAACAAAGATCTTGCCTTCGGATCTAAGGAAGAAGGTATACCCAATGGTTTCCTTAGGGTATCCTATGAAGACGCATTTTTCCGACTTGGGTTCGAGCTTTTCAGGTTGAACTTTCTTGACATAAGCATCGCATCCCCAAACTTTTAGAAACGACAGCTTAGGTTTCTTCCCAAACCACAATTAATACGGTGTCGTCTCAACGGATTTAGACGGTGCCCTATTTAAAGTGAATGGAGCTATCTCTAGAGCGTATCCCCAAAATGATAGCGGTAAATCGGTAAGAGACACCATAGATCGCACCATATCCAATAGAGTGCGATTACGACGTTCGGACACACCGTTACGCTGAGGTGTTCCAGGCGGCGTGAGTTGTGAAATGATTCCACATTTTCTTAAGTGTGTACCAAATTCGTGACTTAAATATTCTCCTCCACGATCCGATCGTAAGAATTTTATCTTTCGGTCACGTTGATTCTCTACTTCATTCTGAAATTCCTTGAACTTTTCAAAGGTCTCAGACTTGTGTTTCATCAAGTAGACATACCCATATCTACTCAAGTCATCAGTGAGAGTGAGAACATAAAGATATCCTCCGCGAGCCTCAACGCTCATTGGACCACACACATCAGTATGTATGATTTCCAATAAGTTGGTTGCTCACTCCATTGTTCCGGAGAACGGGGTCTTGGTCATTTTGCCCATGAGGCATGGTTCGCATGTGTCAAATGATTCATAATCTAGAGACTCTAAAAGTCCATCAGCATGGAGCTTCTTCATGCGCTTGACACCAATGTGACCAAGGCGGCAGTGCCACAAGTATGTGGGACTATCGTTATCAACTTTACATCTTTTGGTATTCACACTATGAATATGTGTAACATTACGTTCGAGATTCATTAAGAATAAACCATTGACCATCGGGGCATGACCATAAAACATATCTCTCATATAAATAGAACAACCATTATTCTCGGATTTAAATGAGTAGCCATCTCGTATCAAACGAGATCCAGATACAATGTTCATGCTCAAACTTGGCACTAAATAACAATTATTGAGGTTTAAAACTAATCCCGTAAGTAAATGTAGAGGTAGCATGCCGACGGCGATCACATCGACCTTGGAACCATTCCCGACGTGCATCGTCACCTCGTCCTTCGCCAGTCTCCGCTTATTCCGCAGCTCCTGCTGTGAGTTACAAATGTGAGCAACGGCACCGGTATCAAATACCCAGGAGTTACTACGAGTACTAGTAAGGTACACATCAATTACATGTATATCAAATATACCTTTAGTGTTGCCGGCCTTCTTATCCGCTAAGTATTTGGGGCAGTTCCGCTTCCAGTGACCCTTCCCCTTGCAATAAAAGCACTCAGTCTCAGGCTTGGGTCCATTCTTTGACTTCTTCCCGGCAACTGGCTTACCGGGCGCGGCAACATCTTTGCCGTCCTTCTTGAAGTTCTTCTTACCCTTGCCCTTCTTGAACTTAGTGGTCTTATTGACCATCAACACTTGATGTTCTTTCTTGATTTCAACCTCTGTTGACTTCAGCATTGAAAATACTTCAGGAATGGTCTTCATCATCCCCTGCATATTCTAGTTCAACACAAAGCTCTTGTAGCTCGGTGGGAGCGACTGAAGGATTCTGTCAATGACCGCCTCGTCCGGGAGGTTGATCTCCAGCTGGGACAGGCGGTTGTGCAACCCAGACATTTTGAGTATGTGCTCACTGACAGAACTGTTTTCCTCCATCTTACAACTATAGAACTTGTCGGAGACTTCATATCTCTCGACTCGGGCATGAGCTTGAAAAACCATTTTCAGCTCCTCGAACATCTCATATGCTCTGTGTTTCTTAAAACGCTTTTGGAGCCCCGGTTCTAAGCTGTAAAGCATGCCGCACTGAATGAGGGAGTAATCATCAGCACGTGACTGCCAAACGTTCATAACGTCTTGGTTCTCTGGGATGGGTGCTTCACCTAGCGGTTCATCTAGGACATATGCTTTCTTGGCTGCTATGAGGATGATCCTCAGGTTCCGGACCCAGTGCGAATAGTTGCTGCCATCATCTTTCAGCTTGGTTTTCTCTAGGAACGCGTTGAAGTTCATGTTGACATGAGCGTTTGCCATTTGATCTACAAGACATATTTTGCAAAAGTTTTAGACTAAGTTCATGATAATTAAGTTCATCTAATCAAATTATTGAATGAATTCCCACTCAGATTGACATCCCTCTAGTCATCTAAGTGTTACACGATCTGAGTCGACTAGGCCGTGTCCGATCATCACGTGAGACGGACTAGTCATCATCGGTGAACATCTCCATGTTGATCATATCTTCCATATGACTCATGTTCGACCTTTCGGTCTCTTGTGTTCCAAGGCCATGTCTGTACATGCTAGGCTCGTCAAGTTAACCCTAAGTGTTTTGCATGTGTAAATCTGTCTTACACCCGTTGTATGTGAACGTAAGGATCTATCACACCCGATCATCACGTGGTGCTTCGAAACGACGAACTTTAGCAACGGTGCACAGTTAGGGGGAACACTTTCTTGAAATTATTATAAGGGATCATCTTATTTACTACCGCCGTTCTAAGTAAACAAGATGCATAAACATAATAAACATCACATGCAATTATATAAAGTAGTGACATGATATGGCCAATATCATATAGCTCCTTCGATCTCCATCTTCGGGGCTCCATGATCATCTTCGTCACCGGCATGACACCATGATCTCCATCATCATGATCTCCATCATCGTGTCTTCATGAAGTTGTCACGCCAACGACTACTTCTACTTCTATGGCTAACACGTTTAGCAATAAAGTAAAGTAATTTACATGGCGTTCTTCAATGACACGCAGGTCATACAAAAAATAAAGACAACTCCTATGGCTCCTGCCGGTTGTCATACTCATCGACATGCAAGTCGTGATTCCTATTACAAGAACATGATCTCATACATCACAATATATCATTCATCATTCATCACAACTTCTGGCCATATCACATCACATGACAATTGCTGCAAAAACAAGTTAGACGTCCTCTAATTGTTGTTGCATCTTTTACGTGGCTGCAATTGGGTTCTAGCAAGAACGTTTTCTTACCTACGAATAACCACAACGTGATTTTGTCAACTTCTATTTACCCTTCATAAGGACCCTTTTCATCTAATCCGCTCCAACTAAAGTAGGAGAGACAGACACCCGCTAGCCACCTTATGCAACTAGTGCATGTCGGTCGGTGGAACCTGTCTCACGTAAGCGTACGTGTAAGGTCGGTCCGGGCCGCTTCATCCCACAATACCGCTGAAGCAAGAAAAGACTAGTAGCGGCAAGCAAGTTGACAAGATCTACGCCCACAACAAAATTGTGTTCTACTCGTGCAATAGAGAACTACGCATAGACCTAGCTCATGATGCCACTGTTGAGGAACGTTGCAGAAAATAAAAATTTTCCTACGGTTTCACCAAGATCCATCTATGAGTTCATCTAAGCAACGAGTGAAAGGAGAGATGCATCTACATACCACTTTGTAGATCGCGAGCGGAAGCGTTCAAAAGAACGGGGTTGAAGTAGTCGTTCTTGTCGTGATCCTATCACCGGAGATCCTAGCGCCGAACGGACGGCACCTCCGCGTTCAACACACGTACGGTCAGCGTGACGTCTCCTCCGTCTTGATCCAGCAAGGGGGAAGGAGATGTTGATGATGATCTAGCAGCACGACGGCGTGGTGGTGGATGCAGCAGAACTCCGGCAGGGCTTCGCCAAGCTGCTGCGGGAGGAGGACGAGGTGTAGCAGGGGGAGGGAGGCGCCAAGACTTGGGGTGCGGCTGCCCTCCCTGTTCCCTCCTTTATATAGGCCCCCAGGGGGGGGGGGCGGCCCTAGGAGATGCAATCTCCCAAGGGGGGCGGCGGCCAGGGGGGTGGAGTGCCCCCCAAGGCAAGTGGTGCGCCCCCCCCACCTAGGGTTTCCAACCCTAGGCGTAGGAGGGGCCCAAGGGAGGGGGGCACCAGCCCACTAGGGGCTGGTTCCCCTCCCACTTCAGCCCACGGGGCCCTCCGGGATAGGTGGCCCCAACCGGTGGACCCCCGGGACCCTTCCGGTGGTCCCGGTACAATACCGGGTGACCCCGAAACTTTCCCGAAGGCCGAAACAGCACTTCCTATATAGTTTTCTTTACCTCCGGACCATTCCGGAACTCCTTGTGACGTCCGGGATCTCATCCGGGACTCCGAACAACATTAGGTTTGCTGCATACTCATATTCATACAACCCTAGAGTCACCGAACCTTAAGTGTGTAGACCCAACGGGTTCGGGAGACATGCAGACATGACCGAGACGGCTCTCCGGTCAATAACCAACAGCGGGATCTGGATACCCATGTTGGCTCCCACATACTCCTCGATGATCTCATCGGATGAACCACGATGTCGAGGGTTCAAGCAACCCCGTATACTATTCCCTTTGTCAGACGGTATGTTACTTGCCCGAGACTCGATCGTCGGTATCCCAATACCTCGTTCAGTCTCGTTACCGGCAAGTCACTTTACTCGTACCGTAATGCATGATCCCTTGTCCAGACACTTGGTCACTTTGAGCTCATTATGATGATACACTACCGAGTGGGCCCAGTGATACCTCTCCGTAACATTGAGTGACAAATCCCAGTCTCGATCCGTGTCAACCGAACAGACACTTTCGGAGATACCTGTAGTGCACCTTTATAGTCACCCAGTTACGTTGTGACGTTTGGTACACCCAAAGCACTCCTACGGTATCCGGGAGTTGCACGATCTCATGGTCTAAGGAAGAGATACTTGACATTGGAAAAGCTCTAGCAAAACGAACTACACGATCTTGTGCTATGCTTAGGAATGGGTCTTGTCCATCACATCATTCTCCTAATGATGTGATCCCGTTGTCAACGACATCTAATGTCCATAGTCAGGAAACCATGACTATCTGTTGACCAACGAGCTAGTCAACTAGAGGCTTAGTAGGGATGTATTGTGGTCTATGTATTCACACGTGTATTACGATTTCCGGATAATACAATTATAGCATGAATAAAAGACAATTATCATGAACAAGGAAATATAATAATAATCCTTTTATTATTGCCTCTAGGGCATATTTCCAACAATTCACTGACACTACACGGATATACTAATTAGTCGACGCCGGGCCGCGGCGGATCCCTTTGTCTTCCCGATGTCCGACAGCCCGCTCACCGGACCACCGGGAGCCCCGGAGGTATATTCTTACACCGTACCTTCCCTATGCCCGGTTGCGCCGCTCATCGGAGTGGCAAAGAGGGTAAGGGGGCTCCTCCGCTTTCGTGGGGCCCATGCAAGGACCGAGGATTGTCTAAGATAAAGATCTGGAGAGGTCACCGACTGTACAAGCCGGCGACGCGCCGGAAGTGGCCTTCCTGTGTTCTACTTTCCCTCGGTGTTGATGACGGACGCTGACGTACTGGCCACCGGCTTGTCGATCTCCGTACAGTCGGCTTCTTTCAGTGTCGGGCAGGAGCAACTCGCCACTCCTGGCTTGGAGTGATGAGGTGTTGAACCACGCGCTGGCTTGGGACGACAACTTGCTTCGTCGGGCTAGGCAAGGGAGGTGGAGCAGGAAGCTACGTGACTCATATTCGGCTGGCTCGATGCGCCACCCAACCGGCTTTTATGCCGGAGAATTGCTCTTCCTGCTCATCGGATGCCATCTGGAAAAAAATGATGGAAGGAGGAGATGGGGAGCAGCAAACTTGGTGGTGTGATTCTTGTCCGGCGTCTGGTCTCCTTTAAATAGCCGATGGAGGGGAGGAGCTTGCCCGGTGTTGTGTTCAATGCTGACCCACTCGGGAACTGGCATGCGGCAGGAGTAGGTTCCTTGGCTTCCATGCGGGTTTAATGAAGGCGTTTGAACGCGACGATAAGCCTTGTTCAGTTGGGCGTGCAGCGGGGGAGGGGGCGGCAAGCGCGACGCTTCAATGGCAGAGGCAGTGAGAGGTCACGTCCGCCCTGAGCCATCTTCAATGTGGAGCGGCGCGCTCTAAGGCGTCATGGATGCGGGCAGCTGGTGCCAAGAGGAAAGCGCGTGCATGAGGGAGGAGGAGGTTTGGGTGGGAGAGGGCGGTCTGAAGCAGGTGTGCCAGTTGTTCGAACTCCCGTAAAGCCCCCACATTTGTCTTCGATTTGCGGGAGAAAGTGTTGGGGAACGTAGTATTTCAAAATTTTCCTACGACCATGCAAGATCTATCTAGGAGATTCATAGCAATGAGACGGGAGAGTGTGTCCATGTACCCTCGTAGACCGAAAGCGGAACCGTTTAGTAACGCGGTTGATGTAGTCGAACATCTTCGCGATCCAACCGATCCAAGTACCGAATGTACGGCACCTCCGCATTCAGCACACGTTCAACTCAATGACGTCCCTCGTACTCTTGATCCAGTTGAGGACGACGGTGAGTTCTATTAGCATGACGGTGTGGCGACGGTGATGATGATGTTACCGGCGCAGGGCTTCGCCTAACCATTACGGCGATATGATCGAGGTGTGTAACTGTGGAGGGGGGCACCGCATATGGCTAAAGCAAAACTTGGTGTGTTCTAGGGTGCCCCCTTGCCCCCGTATATAAAGGAGGGAGGGGGAGGCCAGCCGGCCAAGCTAGGCGCGCCGGGAGAAGGGGAATCCTACTAGGACTCCAAGTCCTAGTAGGTCTCCACCTAAAGGAGAAGGGGGAAGGAAGGGAGAGGGGGGCCGCGCCCCCAACCCCTTGTCCAATTCGTACTGGTCTTGGGGGGGGGGTGCGCCACCTCCTGGCCGCTGCCTCTCCTTCTCACTAAGGCCCATCAACTCCCCGGGGTGTACCGGTAACCTCCCGGTACTCCGGGAAATACCCAAACTTCTCCGAAACCATTCCGATGTCTGAATATAGCCTTCCAATATATCAATCTTTATGTCTCGACCATTTCGAGACTCCTCGTCATGTCCGTGATCTCATCCGGGACTCTAAACAAACTTCGGTCATCAAAACACATAACTCATAATACAAATCGTCATCGAACGTTAAGCGTGCGGATCCTATGGGTTCGAGAACTATGTAGACTGACCGAGACACACCTCTGATCAATAACTAATAGCGAACCTGGATTCTCATATTGGCTCCTACATATTCTACGAAGATCTTTATCGGTCAAACCGCATAACAACATACGTTGTTCCCTTTGTCATCGGTATGTTACTTGCCCGAGATTCCATCGTCGGTATCACCATACCTAGTTCAATATCGTTACTGGCAAGTCTCTTTACTCGTTCTGTAATGCTTCATCCCACAACTAACTCATTAGTCACATTACTTGCAAGGCTTATAGTGATGAGCATTACCGAGAGGGCCCAAAGATACCTCTTCGATACACGGAGTGACAAATCCTAATCTCGATCTTGCCAACCCAACAAACACCTTCATAGACACCTGTAGAGCATCTTTATAATCACCCAGTTATGTTGTGATGTTTGATAGCACATAAGGTGTTCCTCCGATATTAGAGAGTTGCATAATCTCATAGTCTGAGGAACATGTATAAGTCATGAAGAAAGCAGTAGCAATGAAACCGTAACAATCATAATGCTATGCTAACAGATGGGTCTTGTCCATCACATCATTCTCCTAATGATGTGACCCCATTTATCAAATGACAACACATGTCTATGGTTAGGAAACATAACCATCTTTGATTAACGAGCTAGTCAAGTAGAGGCATACTAGGGACACTATGTTTTGTCTATGTATTCACACATGTACCAAGTTTCCGGTTAATACAATTCTAACATGAATAATAAACATTTATCATGATATAAGGAAATATAAATAACAACTTTATTATTGCCTCTAGGGCATATTTCCTTAAGTCTCCCACTTGCACTAGAGTCAATAATCTAGATTACACAATAATGATTTTAACACCCATGGAGTCTTGGTGTTGATCATGTTTTGCTCGTGGAAGAGGCTTAGTCAATGGGTTTGCAACATTTAGATCCGTATGTATCTTGCAAATATCTATGTCTCCCTCCGCGACTTGATGCCGGATGGAATTGAAGCGTCTCTTGATGTGTTTGGTTCTCTTGTGAAATCTGGATTCCTTTGCCAAGGCAATTGCACCAGTATTGTCACAAAAGATTTTCATTAGACCCAATGCACTAGGTATAACACCTAGATCGGATATGAAATCCTTCATCTAGACTCCTTCATTCGCTTCTTCCGAAGCAGCTATGTACTCCGCTTCACACGTAGATCCCGCCATGACGCTCTGCTTGGAACTGCAGCAACTCACAGCTCCACCATTCAATATAAATACGTATCCGGATTGCGACTTAGAGTCATCCGGATCAGTGTCAAAGCTTGCATCGACGTAACCATTTACAACGAGCTCTTTGTCACCCCCATAAATGAGAAACATATCCTTAGTCCTTTTCAGGTATTTCAGGATGTTCTTGACCGCTGTCTAGTGCTCCACTCCTAGATTACTTGGTACCTCCCTGCTATACTTATAGCAAGGCACACATCAGGTCTGGTACACAACATTGCATACATGATAGAACCTATGGCTGAAGCATAGGGAATGACTTCCATTTTTTTCTCTATTTTCTGCAGTGGTCGGGCATTGAGTCTGACTCAACTTCACACCTTGTAACACAGGCAAGAATCCTTTCTTTGACTTATCCATTTTGAACTTCTTTAAAACTTTATCAAGGTATGTGCTTTGTGAAAGTCCAATTAAGTGTCTTGATCTATCTCTATAGATCTTGATGCCTAATATGTAAGCAGCTTCACCAAGGTCTTTCATTGGAAAAGTCTTATTCAAGTATCCTTTTATGCTATCCAAAAAATTCTATATCATTTTGTAACGCCCTCGATGCGGCTATATCTCCCACGTGTCGAAGCATGACTTAGAGGCATAACCGCATTGAAAGCAATGTCGCAAGTGAGCTAATCTTCACACAACCCATGTAATACATAAGGGAAAAAGATACATAGTTGGCTTACAATCGCCACTTCACACAATTACATGAATAAAGCATTACATCATCCAGATACAATCAAGGTCCGACTACGGAACCAAAATAAAAGAAGAACCCCAAATGCGACAAAGGTCCCCGATCGACCCCAACTGGGCTCCACTACTGATCAACTAGAACGAAACAACACAAAGGGCAAGATCTTCATCGAGCTCCTCCTTGAGCTTGGTTGCGTCACCTGCTCGGTAACATAGGCACTTGCAAACTGGTTTTGGAAGTATCTGTGAGCCACAGGGACTCAGCAATCTCGCACCCGCGAGATCAAGACTATTTAAGCTTATAGGAAGGATGGAGTAATGAGGTGGAGCTGCAGCAAGCGACTAGCATATATGGTGGCTAACATACGCAAATGAGAGCGAGAAGAGAAGGCAAAGCACGGTCGATAAAAGTATGATCAAGAAGTGATCCTATAGCAACCTACGTCAAGCATAACTCCAACACCGTGTTCACTTCCCGGACTCCGCCGGAAAGAGACCATCACGGTTACACACACGGTTGATGTATTTTAATTAAGGTCAACTTCGGGTTTTCTACAACCGGACGTTAACAAATTCCCATCTGCCCATAACCGCGGGCACGACTTTCGAAAGTTCAAATCCCTGCAGGGGTGTCCCAACTTAGCCCATCACAAGCTCTCACGGTCAACGAAGGAATAGACCTCCACCCGAGACATTCCGATCAGACTCGGTATCCCGGTACAACAAGACATTTCGACAGGGTAAAACTAAACCAGCAACACCGCCCGAATGTGCCGACAAATCCCGATAGGAGCTGCACATATCTCTTTCTCAGGGCACACTCAGATGAGACTAGCTACGAGTAAAACCAACCCTCAAGTTTCCCCGAGGTGGCCCCGCAGGCAGCTCAGTTCGGACCAACACTCAGAGGAGCACTGGCCCGGGGGGGTTAAAAATAATGATGACCCTTGGGCGCGCGACCCCCAAGGGAAAAGAAAAGGCTAGGTGGCAAATGGTAAAACCAATGTTGGGCATTGCTGGAAAAGCTTTACTTAAGGCGAACTGTCAAGGGGTTCCCATTATAGCCCAACCGCGTAAGGGACGCAAAATCTGGGAACATAACACCGATATGACGGAAACTAGGGCGGCAAGAGTGGAACAAAACACCAGGCATAGGGCCGAGCCTTCCACCCTTTACCAAGTATATAGATGCATTAATTAAATCAGATATATAGTGATATCCCAACAAGTAGAAAAATATCCCAACAAGGAACGGCATCCAATCTTCACCTGCAACTAGCAACGCTATAAGAGGGGCTGAGCAAAGCGGTAACATAGCCAAACAACGGTTTGCTAGGACATGGTGGATTAGAGGTTTAGCATGGCAATTTGGGAGGCTGACAAGCAAATGGTAGGCATCGTAGCATTGGCATAGCAAAAGAGCGAGCAAACTAGCATAGCAAAGATAGTAGTGATTTCGAGGGTATGGTTATCTTGCCTGAAATCCCGCAAGGAAGAAGAACGAGTCCATGAAGAAGACAAACAGACGTAGACGAATGGATCCTCACAACCTCGACGTTATCGGAACCAACCCGAAGAAGCAAACACCGGAAAAGAAGCACACAACATAGTAAACAACCAACACAACAACATGGCACGATGCACAATCGAGTATGATGCATGTCCGGTTTAATGAAACATGGCATGGCAAAGTGCAACAAACAACACTACAAATTAAGTGGAGCTCAATACGCAACGAGTTGCTTATTGATGAAACACCACGACACGTTATTTAGTTTGATCTCGTTTATGTACTCAACAATATTAAATGTTGGTTATCATGGCAAGAGGGTGAAGCACAACGAAACTACCTATCTAGGCAAGTTTAAATGAGGCCGGAAGTAACGAACAACAATTCCGGAAAATCCCCATAGCATATTTTAGATTTGGTACTGTTCTGCCCTAAACAATATTTTAGAGTTGTTAAACATGCAAGATGAGTGCACCATGTTAAACTAGACATTTTTCTACCCCATTTACATATAAAGTTTATTTAATTCGGAGCTACGGTTATTTAGTTATGAAATAAAGCATTTTAGCATGGCATAGGAGTAAATTAATGCAAACAACATTCTTAACATTTCAAACATAGATGAAAGTTGGATATTATTAATCTACACAAAATTCTGAGCAAGTTTCATATATAAAACATTTTAATCCGATGCACGGTTAGTGAGTTATTAAATGCATGAACTAGGGGGACTAAACTGTAAAACTGGCAGTCTCAGGAATAATAGACAAATCGTCCAGACGCCGAAAAAAACCATGCATCGGGCCGAATCTGAGGAAGCCCAACAGCGAGGAAGAGAAAAGAGGAGGGGCGATGGGGTCGGCTCACCCTTGGGCCTGGCCCGGTCGGAGGGAGAGGCAGGCCAGCTGGGCTGGCGCGGTGCGGAGGAGGTGGCCCGGCTGGGCCTGGCGCTGCGGCCCACGCGGCTGGCGAAGGGAGCTGGGGAGGAGGCCGAGCGAGGCCGGCGCTGGAGATGGGCCGGGGAGCTGGCTGGCGGCCCAGCAGAGAGGAGAGGCTGGCGCTGGGCCTTGGCGCGCTGCGGCCTGCGAGGCCCACGCGGAGGGTCAACGGGGCGCGCTCGTCGGCTCCCTCGATCCCGATCGGATCGGGGAGGTAGGGGCGGCGACGAAGCACGGCACGGGCGGCGGGCCTCCGGCGAGGGTCGACGGCGGCGACGCGCTCCGGGAGGCGGCGCGAGGCGACGGGCAAAGAGGCGGCGTCGAGTGCGGGCGGCGGCGCGAAGACCTGGCGGAGGCCAGCGACGGGTGTGGGGAACCGCGCCGGCGAGGCGGAGCGCTCCGGCGGGCGATTCCGGCGACCGGAGATGGTGAAGACGACGGACGTGGGCGGCGGTTGTGCGGGGAAACGGCGGCCCGGCTCGGGCCCGGGGAGGGCCGGATCTGGGCTCCTCCGGGCCCCGACGAAGTGGGGCGCGGGGAGGACATGTGGCGGCGTCTGTGTGGAGGAGAGGGGCGGCGGAGCTGACGTGGCTCGCCCCCATTGATCGGAGGGACGTGGCAGCGGGCGGCGGACATTGTCCGGGCTGCGGGGGAGAAGTGTCCGGCGGCGCGGAGAGGCTGAAGTTAGGGTTTCATCCGCGAAATGATCCGAAATTTCGGGGAGGGGTGCTCTTTTATAGGTAGAGGGAGCTAGGGAGCTCCAAATGAGGTGCGGTTTTCGGCCACGCGATCGTGATCGAACGACCGAGATGATGGAACAGAGTTAGGTGGGTTTTTGGCCAAAATGGAAGGGTGTTGGGCTGCAACACACACGAGGCCTTCTCGGTCCCTCGGTTAACCGTTGGAGTATCAAACGAAGTCCAAATGGTACGAAACTTGACAGGCGGTCTACCGGTAGTAAACCAAGGCCTCATGACAAGTCTCGGTCCAATCCGGAAATGTTTAATCCCCACACAAGAAAGAAAGGTAGAAATGATCACCGGAGGAGAACAAAGCGCCGGATTGCAAAACGGACAACGGGAAAATGCTCGGATGCATGAGACGAACACGTATGCAAATGCAATGCACATGATGACATGATATGAGATGCATGACACGCAAGCAATGACAACGCAACAACAGCAAATAACTGCACGACACCTGGCACATCGGTCTCGGGGCGTTACAACACTCCACCACTACGAGAGGATCTCGTCCCGAGATCTAGAATGGCACCGGAGGGGCAACGGAAAAGAAAGAGAAGAGGTAAAACTAAGTTGCTTCTTTTACAAATGAGTGAAACCAAAGAACCTTGCGAGGTTGAACAAATTCGAGAAAAGAATACCAGAAGGTGAAGTAGGTCGAAAACACTATGTTAGAAACGAGGGACAAAGAGCATTTGCGAAAAACCTTGAGGTTGAAGGGAAGATATATATTGAAAACACGCCGGTTAAGGAAGGGGACCAAGGAAGACCAAATTCGAACAGCACTCCGGTTGAAAAGTGATACAAGCCTAGATAAGATGAAAAGAACTTGAGCAGAGGACACGACACTTTGGTTAAATGGATAAGCACGAAAAGAACATGATCTTTGACAAACGAGATGATGGGTTGAAAAGAGCAACATCACAATGACTCCGGAACGAAGGGAAACAAGATCTTGGGAGATCACAGATACAACAAATGCTAGAATGGAGTTGTTGAAAACCAACAACGAAAAGAATAATCTTGATATGGTCTTATGAAATACATCTCAAATTATGAGATGACAACCTGCCACTCACGGGAAGAAGAATTGGATTGATATGAACGAGGAGACGAGAAACTTATATCACCGGGAGGATAAATGAAGTACTTGGATCATTTACAAGCACCAAAATTAGCAACAATCCTTAGGGAAGGCTATAGGTGAAATATAACTCAAGATAATTCCAATGAAGAGATTGATGGATTTAAAATATCTCATTCATGACAACATGTGAATCATGAAAACCCGAACTTAATTATCAAGAATGACATAATACCACCTCGAATGATAAGGCAGACAGAAATGCACTCCGGATAGCAAGATGAAGAATGCTTGAACTCCTTAGAAAAGAATCTCGATGAACATTTCGAGAAGGAATATAAATCCTTGATGAACCAACATGTAGAATCTCCAAGAAGAACTCCGGTAATGAAAGGATAACGAGAAGAAAGAGAAGTTGAAAACACAAGTTGAACCCTTGCAATGGTTAGATAGATCTTTGGAATGATAATTAGAGCTTGAAACTCCGGGAAAGAAAAGATGAGCAACTCGAACTGAGAATGTGATACGATGAGCCACTCCGGAATTGAATAAACTTGATTAAACAAGAATAAGAATTATGTTATGTCTATCCTTCACCAATTAAATTGGTGACAATCAACGGATTTGACATATTACTTATTCTCATAGAAAAGATTAAGAGAGATATAACATAAACTTGAGAAGGTCTTCAACGAACCACCGGTAGGATTGGGGCAACAAATGAATTGATATGATAAGAAAGAAGAAAAAAAATCTTGAACGAACCATCGTACAAATTGAAAATGAATTAAGGGAAGACAAAGAAACACCGGGAAGAATAGTGAAATGAACGAAGATACCTGAGACAACCTAGATACATGAGAACGAAGAGAGCACGAGCCGATTAAAGATCACTTGAACAAGGCACCGGTAAGATCGGAGAATGATAACTGCAAACTGAGAATGAATAAATCTTCGATGATGGGCTCCGGATAATCAAACTGAGAAGACTCTTAAATATCTCCTGATGGTTGAAAAAGATTCTCACAATTGAAAACAATTATGAGAGGATGGCAACAAGCTAGCACCATGAATCTTGAAGAGAATAGAGCAAGATTAAAGAGAAACTCTTCTTCGGTCTTCAAATGATGAGAATGACAACGAGAAACACCACCAAGAATTATTGAGGCACACCGGAAGAATCAAAAGCGAAGAGGTTGAGCCAACTATGAAAAGAATTTGAAAGATCTTGGAGAAAAGCATTTGACTGATGATAACTCATTCTTACGTCAAACTTAGAGAAGAATTTAGGATAGCTCTGGGAAAATAGAAGAGTCAGGTAAGATCCTGGGAAAAGACATGTGGGTTAGAGCCCACTCAAAAGAACACCGTTGAAAAAATTTAAAAGAGATGTTGCACCGGTTGAATTAAAAGGCTTAAATGATATAACATCCTCAAAATAGTTTGAACGAAAGCAGAGTGGTAACATGAATCTTCGAAATATCTTGAGCACTCCGGAACAATTGAATAACGAGACGTGAATGATTAAGAATTGCACCGGCATGAGAAAGCATTGAAACGAGGAAAAAAAGGTATGATCAACAAAACTTGACTTGAATCCACCGGAGAAGAAAGAAAGAAGAATGACGAACTTGAAGCTCCGTTAGAAACTTCATGAGAATCACCGGATAAGAACATTGAAGGAAAAGAATGGAGAGACTTCACATCAATAAGATGGATACTTGGATAAGAAATCTGAATCCTTGGAGAAAAACAAAGGGAGGGAGGGTGGGAAAAAACAAAGGCAACTTGGAGACGGAAGAAATAACACCGTTGAGAAGAAGAGATAATTGATCTTACTGATGTTGAAATGATTGGATCCACTTGAGGAGGAGCACACCGGTTAAAAAGGATTGACAGCACAATCTCGATGATCAAGAAGGATTAGTATTCACACCGAAGTATGAGAACACCATTTGGGGAAGGTATGGAATCAACATTTGACTTCGAAGCAACTCGAATACCACAACTCAAAACAAAACAAAGAATTGACTTGCGAAATAAGCCGGAACAAACATATGATAGAGATTTCGTCCGAAGTTTTCGTGGTGGGGCCTACACGGGCTCGAGTGTACAGCACCATCATGTACAAGGCAGTGCACATGACATACGAAGTGTCCCCGAACCAGCATAGCCAAGGGTTCTTTAAGACACAACGAGACCACTGTAAAAACGACTGTGGAAAGGCGGACCACTAGACGTCGAACCCCAATTTCATATCATACATCTGTCGAAAAGATATCCTAAGAGCTACTTGAATTCCCACCTATGAAACTCCCGAAATTTTCCGGTTAGGCAATCAGGTGTTGGGGATACAGGGGAAGCATAATGTCTCACCCAAACTAGCAAATCCTACATCCAGCTGTATCCATCCTTCAACACATAACCAAGAAACCTTCGGAAATCATCTACCTCAACATTCGAAAAGCATCCGTTATACAAGTTATGGCGATACTCCCGAACTCCCGCCCCAGTACTGGGTGGCGTCGAGGTTATCTCACCAACAACTGCATAAAAGAGATTTTCGATGTCGGCGTACTAAACTCAGGTATTCCAGAACTGCAACGATAAAATTATGATGAAAACACCTCAGAGCTCAACTCCCCGGGACACTTCCACAAAACCCCTAACAGGAGGCACCAAGACAATGTTCTCATCATAAAACCATCGGAACGATTCCAAGATACCCGCGTGATCCTAAATTTTTTTTAGTGAAATTTGAGAAGAGACGAGTCAAAACTCTACGTCAGGATGCCTTACCAGAGCGATGAAGAGACTGGGGAGTAAAAAGAATTCCTAACTCTCCGATATATAATTCCTAAAGGACTCAAAACATTTTTCTAGACACAACTCGGCCGCTAAAAACGATCAATCAGTGGGGGCTCCTAAGGTCGGGGAAGGCTCTGATTACCAACTTGTAACGCCCTCGATGCGGCTATATCTCCCACGTGTCGAAGCACGACTTAGAGGCATAACCGCATTGAAAGCAATGTCGCAAGTGAGCTAATCTTCACACAACCCATGTAATACATAAGGGAAAAAGATACATAGTTGGCTTACAATCGCCACTTCACACAATTACATGAATAAAGCATTACATCATCCAGATACAATCAAGGTCCGACTACGGAACCAAAATAAAAGAAGAACCCCAAATGCGACAAAGGTCCCCGATCGACCCCAACTGGGCTCCACTACTGATCAACTAGAACGAAACAACACAAAGGGCAAGATCTTCATCGAGCTCCTCCTTGAGCTTGGTTGCGTCACCTGCTCAGTAACATAGGCACCTGCAAACTGGTTTTGGAAGTATCTGTGAGCCACAGGGACTCAGCAATCTCGCACCCGCGAGATCAAGACTATTTAAGCTTATAGGAAGGATGGAGTAATGAGGTGGAGCTGCAGCAAGCGACTAGCATATATGGTGGCTAACATACGCAAATGAGAGCGAGAAGAGAAGGCAAAGCACGGTCGATAAAAGTATGATCAAGAAGTGATCCTATAGCAACCTACGTCAAGCATAACTCCAACACCGTGTTCACTTCCCGGACTCCGCCGGAAAGAGACCATCACGGTTACACACACGGTTGATGTATTTTAATTAAGGTCAACTTCGGGTTTTCTACAACCGGACGTTAACAAATTCCCATCTGCCCATAACCGCGGGCACGGCTTTCGAAAGTTCAAGTCCCTGCAGGGGTGTCCCAACTTAGCCCATCACAAGCTCTCACGGTCAACGAAGGAATAGACCTCCACCCGAGACATTCCGATCAGACTCGGTATCCCGGTACAACAAGACATTTCGACAGGGTAAAACTAAACCAGCAACACCGCCCGAATGTGCCGACAAATCCCGATAGGAGCTGCACATATCTCTTTCTCAGGGCACACTCAGATGAGACTAGCTACGAGTAAAACCAACCCTCAAGTTTCCCCGAGGTGGCCCCGCAGGCAGCTCAGTTCGGACCAACACTCAGAGGAGCACTGGCCCGGGGGGGTTAAAAATAATGATGACCCTTGGGCGCGCGACCCCCAAGGGAAAAGAAAAGGCTAGGTGGCAAATGGTAAAACCAATGTTGGGCATTGCTGGAAAAGCTTTACTTAAGGCGAACTGTCAAGGGGTTCCCATTATAGCCCAACCGCGTAAGGGACGCAAAATCTGGGAACATAACACCGATATGACGGAAACTAGGGCGGCAAGAGTGGAACAAAACACCAGGCATAGGGCCGAGCCTTCCACCCTTTACCAAGTATATAGATGCATTAATTAAATCAGATATATAGTGATATCCCAACAAGTAGAAAAATATCCCAACAAGGAACGGCATCCAATCTTCACCTGCAACTAGCAACGCTATAAGAGGGGCTGAGCAAAGCGGTAACATAGCCAAACAACGGTTTGCTAGGACATGGTGGATTAGAGGTTTAGCATGGCAATTTGGGAGGCTGACAAGCAAATGGTAGGCATCGTAGCATTGGCATAGCAAAAGAGCGAGCAAACTAGCATAGCAAAGATAGTAGTGATTTCGAGGGTATGGTTATCTTGCCTGAAATCCCGCAAGGAAGAAGAACGAGTCCATGAAGAAGACAAACAGACGTAGACGAATGGATCCTCACAACCTCGACGTTATCGGAACCAACCCGAAGAAGCAAACACCGGAAAAGAAGCACACAACATAGTAAACAACCAACACAACAACATGGCACGATGCACAATCGAGTATGATGCATGTCCGGTTTAATGAAACATGGCATGGCAAAGTGCAACAAACAACACTACAAATTAAGTGGAGCTCAATACGCAACGAGTTGCTTATTGATGAAACACCACGACACGTTATTTAGTTTGATCTCGTTTATGTACTCAACAATATTAAATGTTGGTTATCATGGCAAGAGGGTGAAGCACAACGAAACTACCTATCTAGGCAAGTTTAAATGAGGCCGGAAGTAACGAACAACAATTCCGGAAAATCCCCATAGCATATTTTAGATTTGGTACTGTTCTGCCCTAAACAATATTTTAGAGTTGTTAAACATGCAAGATGGGTGCACCACGTTAAACTAGACATTTTTCTACCCCATTTACATATAAAGTTTATTTAATTCGGAGCTACGGTTATTTAGTTATGAAATAAAGCATTTTAGCATGGCATAGGAGTAAATTAATGCAAACAACATTCTTAACATTTCAAACATAGATGAAAGTTGGATATTATTAATCTACACAAAATTCTGAGCAAGTTTCATATATAAAACATTTTAATCCGATGCACGGTTAGTGAGTTATTAAATGCATGAACTAGGGGGACTAAACTGTAAAACTGGCAGTCTCAGGAATAATAGACAAATCGTCCAGACGCCGAAAAAAACATGCATCGGGCCGAATCTGAGGAAGCCCAACAGCGAGGAAGAGAAAAGAGGAGGGGCGATGGGGTCGGCTCACCCTTGGGCCTGGCCCGGTCGGAGGGAGAGGCAGGCCAGCTGGGCTGGCGCGGTGCGGAGGAGGTGGCCCGGCTGGGCCTGGCGCTGCGGCCCACGCGGCTGGCGAAGGGAGCTGGGGAGGAGGCCGAGCGAGGCCGGCGCTGGAGATGGGCCGGGGAGCTGGCTGGCGGCCCAGCAGAGAGGAGAGGCTAGCGCTGGGCCTTGGCGCGCTGCGGCCTGCGAGGCCCGACTCGGAGGGTCAACGGGGCGCGCTCGTCGGCTCCCTCGATCCCGATCGGATCGGGGAGGCAGGGGCGGCGACGAAGCACGGCGCGGGCGGCGGGCCTCCGGCGAGGGTCGACGGCGGCGACGCGCTCCGGGAGGCGGCGCGAGGCGACGGGCAAAGAGGCGGCGTCGAGTGCGGGCGGCGGCGCGAAGACCTGGCGGAGGCCAGCGACGGGCGTGGGGAACCGCGCCGGCGAGGCGGAGCGCTCCGGCGGGCGATTCCGGCGACCGGAGATGGTGAAGACGACGGACGTGGGCGGCGGTTGTGCGGGGAAACGGCGGCCCGGCTCGGGCCCGGGGAGGGCCGGATCTGGGCTCCTCCGGGCCCCGACGAAGTGGGGCGCGTGGAGGACATGTGGCGGCGTCTGTGTGGAGGAGAGGGGCGGCGGAGCTGACGTGGCTCGCCCCCATTGGTCGGAGGGACGTGGCAGCGGGCGGCGGACATTGTCCGGGCTGCGGGGGAGAAGTGTCCGGCGGCGCGGAGAGGCTGAAGTTAGGGTTTCATCCGCGAAATGATCCGAAATTTCGGGGAGGGGTGCTCTTTTATAGGTAGAGGGAGCTAGGAAGCTCCAAATGAGGTGCGGTTTTCGGCCACGCGATCGTGATCGAACGACCGAGATGATGGAACAGAGTTAGGTGGGTTTTGGTCCAAAATGGAAGGGTGTTGGTCTGCAACACACACGAGGCCTTCTCGGTCCCTCGGTTAACCGTTGGAGTATCAAACGAAGTCCAAATGGTACGAAACTTGACAGGCGGTCTACCGGTAGTAAACCAAGGCTGCATGACAAGTCTCGGTCCAATCCGGAAATGTTTAATCCCCACACAAGAAAGAAAGGTAGAAATGATCACCGGAGGAGAACGAAGCGCCGGATTGCAAAACGGACAACGGGGAAAATGCTCGGATGCATGAGACGAACACGTATGCAAATGCAATGCACATGATGACATGATATGAGATGCATGACACGCAAGCAATGACAACGCAACAACATCGAATAACTGCACGACACCTGGCACATCGGTCTCGGGGCGTTACACATTTCCAACCAACAATATGTCATCCACATATAATATTAGAAATGCTATAGAGCTCCCACTCACTTTCTTGTAAATACAGGCTTCTCCAAAAGTATGTATAAAACCATATGCTTTGATCACACTATCAAAGCATTTATTCTAACTCCGAGAGGCTTGCACCAGTCCATAAATGGATCGCTGGAGCTTGCACACTTTGTTAGCACCCTTTGGATCGACAAAACCTTCTGGTTGCATCATATACAACTCTTCTTCCAAAAATCCATTCAGGAATGTAGTTTTGACATCCATCTGCCAAATTTCATAATCATAAATGCAGCAATTGCTAACATGATTCGAACAGACTTAAGCATCGCTACGGGTGAGAAAGTCTCATCGTAGTCAACTCCTTGAACTTGTCGAAAACCTTTCACAACAAGTTGAGCTTGCTAGACAGTAACATTACCGTCAGCGTCAGTATTCTTCTTGAAGATCCATTTATTTTCTATGGCTTGTCGATCATCGGGCAAATCCACCAAAGTCCACACTTTGTTCTCATACATGGATCCCATCTCAGATTTCATGGCCTCAAGCCATTTCGCGGAATCTGGGCTCATCATTGCTTCCTCATAGTTCGTAGGTTCATCATGGTATAGTAACATAACTTCTAGAATAGGATTACCGTACCACTCTGGTGCGGACCGTACTCTGGAAGACCTACGAGGTTTTGTAGTAACTTGATCTGAAGTTTCATGATCATCATCATTAGCTTCCTCACAAATTGGTGTCGGAATCACTGGAACTGATTTCTATGATGAACTACCTTCCAATTTGGGAGAAGGTAAAATTACCTCATCAAGCTCTACTTTCCTCCCACTCACTTCTTTCGAGAGAAACTCCTTCTCTAGAAAGGATCCATTCTTAGCAACAAACATCTTGCCATTGGATGTGTGATAGAAGGTGTACCCAACAGTTTCCTTTGGGTATCCTATGAAGACGCACTTCTCCGATTTGGGTTCGAGCTTATCAGGTTGAAGCTTTTTCACATAAGCATCGCAGCCCCAAACTTTGAGAAACGACAACTTTGGTTTCTTGCCAAACCACAATTCATAAGGCGTCGTCTCGACAGATTTTGATGGTGCCCTATTTAACGTGAATGCAGCCGTCTCTAAAGCATAACCCCAAAATGATAGCGGTAAATCAGTAAGAGACATCATAGATCGCACCATATCCAATAAATTACGGTTACGACATTCAGACACACCATTACGCTGTGGTGTTCCAGGTGGCGTGAGTTGCGAAACTATTCCACATTGTTTCAAATGAAGACCAAACTCGTAACTCAAATATTCTCCTCCACGATCAGATCGTAGAAACTTTATTTTCTTGTTATGAGGATTTTCCACTTCACTCTGAAATTCTTTGAACTTTTCAAATGTTCCAGACTTATGCTTCATTAAGTAGATATACCCATATCTGCTCAAATCATCTGTGAAGGTAAGGAAATAATGATACCCGCCACGAGCCTCAACACTAATTGGACTGCATACATTGGTATGTATTATTTCCAATAAGTCAGTAGCTCGTTCCATTGTTCCGGAGAACGGAGTTTTAGTCATCTTGCCCATGAGGCATGGTTCGCAAGCACCAAGTGTTTCATAATCAAGTGATTCCAAAAGCCCATCAGCATTGAGTTTCTTCATGCGCTTTACACCAATATTACCTAAACGGCAGTGCCATGAATAAGTTGCACTATCATTATCAACTTTGCATCTTTTGGCTTCAATATTATGAACATGTGTATCACCATGATCGAGATTTAACAAAAATAAACCACTCAGCAAGGGTGCATGAACATAAAAGATATTACTCATATATATAGAACAACCATTATTCTCTGATTTAAATGAATAACCATCTCGCATCAAACAAGATCCAGATATAATGTTCATGCTCAACGCTGGCACCAAGTAACAATTATTCAGGTCTAAAACTAATCCCAAAGGTAGATGTAGAGATAGCGTGCCGACGGCGATCACATCGACCTTGGAACCATTTCCGACACGCATCATCACCTCGTCCTTAGAAAATCTTCGTTTAATCCATAGCCCATGTTTCGAGTTGCAAATATGAGCAACAGAACCAGTATCAAATACCCAGGCGCTACTACGAGCATTAGTAAGGTACACATCAATAACATGTATATTAAATATACCTTTCACTTTGCCATCCTTCTTATTTGCCAAATACTTGGGGTAGTTCCGCTTCCAGTGACCAGTCCCTTTGCAGTAGAAGCACTCAGTTTCAGCCTTAGGTCCAGACTTGGGTTTATTCTCTTGAGCAGCAACCTTTTTGCCATTCTTCTTGAAGTTCCCCTTCTTCCCTTTGCCCTTTTTCTTGAAACTAGTGGTCTTGTTGACCATCAACACTTGATGCTCCTTCTTGATTTCTACCTCCGCAGCCTTTAGCATCGCGAAGAGCTCGGGAATAGTCTTGTTCATCCCTTGCATATTATAGTTCATCATGAAGCCTTTATAGCTTAGAGGCAGTGATTAAAGAACTCTGTCAATGAAACTATCATCAAGAAGATTAACTCCCAGCTGAGTTAAGTGGTTATGGTACCCTAGACATTCTGAGTATGTGTTCACTGACAGAACTATTCTCCTCCATTTTGCAGGTGTAGAACTTGTTGGAGACTTCATATCTCTCAACTCGGGCATTTGCTTGAAATATTAACTTCAATTCTTCGAACATCTCATATGCTCCATGACGTTCGAAACGTCTTTCAAGTCCTGATTCTAAGCCATAAAGCATAGCACAATGAACTATCGAGTAGTCATTAGCTTTGCTCTGCCAGACGTTCTTAACGTCATCAGTAGCATCTGCAGCAGGCCTGGCACCCAACGGTGCTTCCAGGACGTAATTTTTCTGTGCAGCAATGAGGATAATCCTCAAGTTACTGACCCAGTCCGTGTAGTTGCTGCCATCATCTTTCAACTTAGCTTTCTCTAGGAACGCATTAAAATTCAAAGGAACGGTAGCACGGGCCATTGATCTACAATAACATAGACATGCAAAATAACTATGAGGACTAAGTTCATGATAAATTAAAGTTCAATTAATCATATTACTTAAGAACTCCCACTTAGATAGACATCCCTCTAGTCATCTAAATGATCACATGATCCAAATATACTAAACCATGTTCGATCATCACGTGAGATGGAGTAGTTTTCAATGGTGAACATCACTATGTTGATCATATCTACTATATGATTCACGTTCGACCTTTCGGTCTCAGTGTTCCGAGGACATATCTGCATATGCTAGGCTCGCCAAGTTTAACTCGAGTATTCTGCGGGTGCAAAACTGGCTTGCACCCGTTGTATGTGAACATAGAGCTTATCACACCCGATCATCACATGGTGTCTCGGCACGACAAACTGTAGCAACGGTGCAAACTCAGGGAGAACACTTATACCTTGAAATTTAGTAAGGGATCATCTTATAATGCTACCGCCGTACTAAGAAAAATAAGATGCATAAAAGATAAACATCACATGGAATCAAAATATGTGACATGATATGGCCATCAACATCTTGTGCTTATGATCTCCATCACTGAAGCATCGTCATGATCTCCATCATCACCGGCGCGACACCTTGATCTCCATCGTAGCATCATTGTCGTCTCGCCAACTATTGTTACTACGACTATCGCTACCGCTTAGTGATAAAGTAAAACAATTACATGGCGATTGCATTGCATACAATAAAGCGACAACCATATGCCTCTTGCCAGTTGCCGATAACTTTGTTACAAAACATGATCATCTCATACAAAAATTTATGTCACATCATGCCTTGACCATATCACATCACAGCAAGCCCTGCAAAAACAAGTTAGACGTCCTCTACTTTGTTGTAGCAAGTTTTACGTGGCTGCTACGGGCTTCTAGCAAGAACCGTTCTTACCAACACATCAAAACCACAATGATTTTTCGTCAAGTGTGTTGTTTTAACCTTCAACAAGGACCAGCCGTAGTCAAACTCGATTCAACTAAAGTTGGAGAAACAGACACCCGCCATCCACCTATGTGCATAAGCATGTCGGTAGAACCAGTCTCATGAACGCGGTACTGTAATGTCGGTCCGGGCCGCTTCATCCAAAAATACCGCCGAATCAAAGTAAGACGTTGGTGGTAAGCAGTATGACTATTATCGCCCACAACTCTTTGTGTTCTACTCGTGCAAATATCATCTACACATACACCTGGCTCGGATGCCACTATTGGGAACGCAGTAATTTCAAAAAAAATCCTACGATCACGCAAGATCTATCTAGGTGATGCAAAGCAACGAGAGGGGAGAGTGTGTCCACGTACCCTTGTAGACCGAAAGCGGAAGCGTTGAGTAATGCGGTTGATGTAGTCAAACGTCTTCGTGATCCAACCGATCAAGTACCAAATGCACGGCACCTCCGTGATCTGCACACGTTTAGCTCGGTGACATCCCTCGAACTCTAGATCCAGCTGAGGCCGAGGGAGAGTTCCGTCGGCACCACGGCGTGGTGATGTTGATGATGAAGTTACCGGTGCAGGGCTACGCCTAAGCACTACGACGATATGACCGAGGTGGAAAACTATGGAGGCGGGCACCGCACACGGCTAAAGATCAACTTGTGTCTTTGGGGTGCCCCCTCCCCCGTATATAAAGGAGGAGAGGAGGGGGCCGGTCGGCCACAAGGGGCGCGCCCAAGGGGGGGGTCCTACTCCAAGTAGGAGTAGGTTCCCCCCTTTCCTAGTCCAACTAGGAGGAGAAGGAAGGAGAGGGGAGGGAGAGGGAAAGAGGGGCCGCGCCCCCCTCCCCTAGTCCTATTCGGACTCCCCTTGGAGGGGGGCACACGCCACCTCCTAGTGCAGCCCTCTCTCTCTCCTAAAGGCCCACTAAGGCCCATTACTTTCGGGGGGGGGGGGGGTCCGGTAACCCTCCGGCACTCCGGTTTTATTCGAAACTATCCGGAACATTTCCGGTGTCAGAATAACATGGTCCAATATATCAATCTTTATGTCTCGACCATTTCGAGACTCTTCGTTATGTCCGTGATCTCATCCAGGACATCGAACAACCTTCGGTACATCAAATCACATAAACTCATAATACCAATCGTCATCGAACGTTAAGCGTGCGGACCCTACGGGTTCAAAAACTATGTAGACATGACCGAGACACATCTCCGGTCAATAACCAATAGCGGAACCTGGATGCTCATATTGGTTCCTGTTGGGGAACGTAGCAGAAATTCAAAATTTTCCTACGAGTCACCAAGATCTATCTATGGAGAGACTAGCAACGAGGAGATGGAGAGTGCATCTACATACCCTTGTAGATCGCTAAGCGAAAGCATTCAAGAGAACGGGGTTGAAGGAGTCGTACTCGTCGTGATCCAAATCACCGGAGATCCTAGTGCCGAACGGATGGCACCTTCGTGTTCAACACACGTACAGCCCGGTGACGTCTCCCATGCCTTGATCCAGCAAGGAGAGAGGGAGAGGTTGAGGAAGACTCCATCCAACAGCAGCACAACGACGTGGTGGTGATGGAGGAGTGTGGTAATCCAGCAGGGCTTCGCCAACCACCGCGAGAGACAAGGAGAAAGAGAGGTAGGGCTGCGCCAGGGAGAGGTGGAAACTCTTATGTATGGCAACCCAAAACCTCAAGTATATATAGGGGAGAGGGAGGGGGATGCGCCCCCCTAGGTTTCCCACCCCATGGGGTGCGGCTGCCCCCAAAACCCATCTAGGGTGGCGCCAAAAGGGGGGAGAGGGGGAAACTTGCCCCCCAAGCAAGGTGGAGGAGCCCCCTCCCCAAACCCTAGGCGCCTTGGGCCCTTGTGGGGGGCGCACCAGCCCACCTGGGGCTCGTCCCCTCCCACACTCTGCCCGTGCTACCCTCTGGGGCCGGTGGCCCCACTTGGTGGACCCCCGAGAACCTCCCGATGGTCCCGGTACGTTACCGATAATACCCGAAACTTTTTCGGTGACCAAAACAGGACTTCCCATATATAAATCTTTACCTCCGGACCATTCCGGAACTCCTCGTGACGTCTGGGATCTCATCCAGGACTCCAAACAACATTCGGTAACCACGTATATCTATTCCCTATAACCCTAGCGTCATCGAACCTTAAGTGTGTAGACCCTACGGGTTCGGGAACCATGCAGACATGACCGAGACGTTCTCCGGTCAATAACCAACAACGGGATCTGGATACCCATGTTGACTCCCACATGTTCCACGATGATCTCATTGGATGAACCACGATGTCAAGGACTCAATCAATCCCGTATACAATTCCCTTTGTCTAGCGGTATTGTACTTGCCTGAGGGTATGTCGATACCTTGTTCAATCTCGTTACCGGCAAGTCTCTTTACTCGTTCCATAACACATCATCCCGTGATCAACCCCTTGGTCACATTGTGCACATTATGATGATGTCCTACCAAGTGGGCCCAGAGATACCTCTCCGTCAACCGGAGTGACAAATCCCAGTCTCGATTCATGCCAACCCAACAGACACTTTCGGAGATACCCGTAGTGCACCTTTATAGCCACCCAGTTACGTTGTGACGTTTGGTACACCCAAAGCATTACTACGGTATCCGGGAGTTGCACAATCTCATGGTCTAAGGAAATGATACTTGACATTAGAAAAGCTTTAGCATACGAACTACACGATCTTTGTGCTAGGCTTAGGATTGGGTCTTGTCCATCACATCATTCTCCTAATGATGTGATCCCGTTATCAACGACATCCAATGTCCATGGTCAGGAAACCATAACCATCTATTGATCAACGAGCTAGTCAATTAGAGGCTTACTAGGGACATGGTGTTGTCTATGTACCCACACATGTATCTGAGTTTCCTATCAATACAATTATAGCATGAATAATAAACCATTATCATGAACAAGGAAATATAATAATAATAACTAATTTATTATTGCCTCTAGGGCATATTTCTAACAGTCTCCCATTTGCACTAGAGTCAATAATCTAGTTCACATCGCCATGTGATTAACACTGATAGGTCACATCGCCATGTGACCAACATCCAAAGAGTTTACTAGTGTCACTAAACTAGTTCACATCACCATGTGATTAAGACTCAATGAGTTCTGGGGTTTGATCATGTTTTGCTCGTGAGAGAGGTTTTAGTCAACGGGTATGCAACATTCAGATACGTATGTATTTCGCAATTCTCTATGTCATATTGTAAATGCTGCTTCCACGCTCCACTTGGAGCTATTCCAAATGGTTGCTCCACTATACGTATCCGGTTTGCTACTCAGAGTCATTCGGATAGGTGTTAAAGCTTGCATCGACGTAACCCTTTACGCCGAACTCTTTATCACCTCCATAATCGAGAAACATGTCCTTATTTACTCCAAGGACAATTTTGACCGCTGTACAATGATCCATTCCTGGATCATTCTTGTACCCCTTGACTGACTCATGGCAAGGCACACTTCCGGTGCGGTACACAGCATAGCATACTATAGAGCCTACGTCTGAAGCATAGGGGACGACCTTCATCCTTTCTCTCTCTTCTGCCGTGGTCGACCTTTAACTCTTAACTTCATACCTTACAACTCAGGCAAGAACTCCTTCTTTGACTGATCCATCTTGAACACCTTCAAGATCATGTCAAGGCATGTGCTCATTTGAAAGTACCATTTAGCGGTTTTTTGATCTATCCTCATAGATCTTGATGCTCAATGTTCAAGTAGCTTAATCCAGGTTTTCTATTGAAAAACACTTTTCAAATAACCCTATATGCTTTCCAGAAATTCTACATCATTTCGGATCACCAATATGTCATTCACATATACTTATCAGAAATTCTGTAGTGCTCCCACTCACTTCTTTGGAAATACAAGTTTCTTATAAACTTTGTATAAACTCAAAATCTTTGATCATCTCATCAAAGCGTACATTCCAACTCCGAGATGCTTACTCCAGTCCTTAGAAGGATTGCTGGAGCTTTGCATACTTGTTAGCGTCTTTCAGGATTGTCAAAACCTTCTGGTTGTATCACATACAACCTTTACTCAAGAAAATTGTCGAGGAAACAATGTTTTTTGACATCCTATCTACAAGATTTCATAAATAATGTAGTAACTGCTAATCCAATTCCAACGGACTCTTAGCATCACTACGAGTGAGAAAGCCTCACCGTAGTCAACTCCTTGAACTTGTCGGAAATCATATTAACGACAAGTTGAGCTTTCTTAATGGTGATACTTACCATCATTGTCCGTCTTCCTTTTAAAATCCATCTGTACCCAACAGCCTTACGACCATCAAGTAGTTCTGCCAAAGTCTACACTTTGTTTTCATACATGGATCCTCTCTCGGATTTTATGGCTTCGAGCCATTTGTCGGAATCCGGGCCCACCATTGCTTCTCCATAGCTTGTAGGTTCATTGTTGTCTAGCAACATGACCTCCAAGACAGGATTACGTACCACTATGGAGTAATACGTATCTTTGTCGACCTATGAGTTTCGGTAGTGACTTGATCCGAAGTTTCATGATCACTATCATAAGCTTCTACTTCAATTGGTGTAGGTGCCATAGGAACAACTTCATGTGCCCTGCTACACACTAGTTGAAGTGATGGTTCAGTAACCTCATCAAGTCTCCACCATCCTCCCACTCAATTCTTTCGAGAGAAACTTTTCCTCAAGAAAGGACCCGTTTCTAGAAACAATTACTCTTGCTTCTAGATCTGAGATAGGAGGTATACCCAACCATTTTGGGTATCCTATGAAGATGTATTTATCCGTTTTGGGTTCGAGCTTATCACGATGAAACTTTTTCACATAAGTGTCGCAGCCCCAAACTTTCAAGAAACGACAGCTTAGGTTTCTCTAAACCATAGTTCATACACTGTCATCTCAACGGAATTACGTGGTGCCCTATTAAAGTGAATGTGGTTGTCTCTAATGCCTAACCCATGAACGATAGTGGTAATTTGATAAGAGACATCATGGCATGCACCATATCCAATAGGGTGCAGTTATGATGTTCGGACACACCATCACACTATGGTGTTCCAGGCGGTATTAATTGTGAAACAATTTCCACAATGTCTTAATTGCGTGCCAAAGCTCGTAACTCAGATACTCATCTCTATGATCATATCATAGACATTTTATCCTCCTGTCACGATGATCTTCAACTTCACTTTGAAATTACTTGAACCATTCAATAATTCAGACTTGTGTTTCATCAAGCAAATATACAGCATCTACTCAAATCATCTGTGATGTAAGAACATAACAATATTCACTGCATGCCTCAGCACTCATTGGACTGCACACATCAAAATGTGTTACTCCCAACAAGTTGCTATCTTGTTCCATCTTACTGAAACGAGGCTTTTCAGTCATCTTGCCCATGTGGTATGATTTGCATATGTCAAGTGATTCAAAATCAAGTGAGTCCAAACGATCCATCTGCATGGAGTTTCTTCATTCGTATGCACCAATAGACATGGTTCGCATGTCTGAAACTTTTCAAAAACGAGTGAGTCCAAAGATCCATCAACATGGAGCTTCATCATGCGTTCTATACCAATATGACTTACATGGCAGTGCCACAAGTAAGTGGTACTATCATTACTATCTTATATCTTTTGGTATGAAAATGTTTATCACTATGATCGAGATTCAATAAACCATTCCTTTAGGTGCAAGACCATTGAAGGTATTATTCAAATAAATAGAGTAACCATTATTCTCCTTAAATGAATAACCGTATTGCGATAGACATAATCCAATCATGTCTATGCTCAACGCAAACACCAAATGACAATTATTCAAGTTTAATACTAATCTTGATGGTAGAGGGAGCGTGTGATGTTTGATCACATCAACCTTGGAAACACTTCCAACAGACATTGTTATCTCACCTTTAGCTAGTCTACATTTATTCCGTAGCTTTTATTTCGAGTTACTAACACTTAGCAACCGAACCGATATCTAATACCCTGGTGCTACTAGGAGTACTAGTAAAGTACACATTAACATAATGTATATCCAATATACTTCTATCGACCTTGCCAGCCTTCTCATCTACCAAGTATCTAGGGTAGTTCTGCTTCAGTGTCCGTTCCCTCATTACAGAAGCACTTAGTCTCGGGTTTGGGTTCAACCCGGGGTTTCTTCACTAGAGCAGCAGCTGATTTGCCGTTTCATGAAGTATCCCTTCTTGCCCTTGCCCTTCTTGAAACTAGTAGTTTCATTAACCATCAACAATTGATGCTCCTTCTTGATTTCTACTTTCGCGGCATCAAACATCGCAAATATCTCAAGGATCATCTATCCCTGATATGTTATAGTTCATCATGAAGCTCTAGAAGCTTGGTGGCAATGACTTTGGAGAAACATCACTATCTCATCTGGAAGATCAACTCCCACTCGATTCAAGTGATTGTCGTACTCAGACAATCTGAGCACAAGCTCAACGATTGAGCTTTTCTCCCTTAGTTTGCAGGCTAAGAAAACTCGTCGGAGGTCTCATACCTCTTGACGTGGGCACGAGCCTGAAATCCCAATTTCAGCTCTTGGAACATCTCATATGTTCTGCGACATTTCAAAAATGTCTTTGATGCCTCAATTCTAAACCATTTAACGTTACCGAACTATCATGTAGTCATCAAAACGTGTATGTCAGATGTTCGCAACATCCACAGACCACGTTCGAGGTCCAGCACACTGAGCGGTGCATTAAGGACATAAGCCTTCTATTGTCCGCATAATCGCTACTGTCAACTTTCAACTATATTTTCTCTAGGAACATATCTAAAATAGTAGAACTAAAGCGCGAGCTATGACATAATTTGCAAAGGGCTTTTGACTATGTTCAGGATAATTAAGTTCATCTAATGAACTCCCACTCAGATAGACATCCCACTAGTCATCTAAGTGATTACATGATCCGAATCAACTAGGTCGTGTACGATCATCACGTGAGACGGACTAGTCATCATCGGTGAACATCTTCATGTTGATCGTATCTATCATACGACTCATGCTCGACCTTTCGGTCTCTTGTGTTCCGAGGCCATGTCTGTACATGCTAGGCTCGTCAAGTTAACCTAAGTGTTTCGCGTGTGTAAATCTGGCTTACACATGTTGTATGTGAACGTTAGAATCTATCACACCCGATCATCACGTGGTGCTTCGAAACGACAAACTTTCGCAACAGTGCACAGTTAGGGGGAACACTTTCTTGAAATTTTAATGAGGGATCATCTTATTTACTACCATCGTTCTAAGCAAATAAGATGCATAAACATGATAAACATCACATGCAATCAAATAGTGACATGATATGGCCAATATCATTTTGCTCCTTTTGATCTCCATCTTCGGGGCTCCATGATCATCATCGTCACCGGCATGACACCATGATCTCCATCATCGTGTCTCCATGAAGTTGTCTCATCAACTTATTACTTCTACTACTATGGCTACCGGTTAGCAATAAAGTAAAGTAATTACATGGCATTTGTTCAATGACACGCAGGTCATACAATAAATTAAGACAACTCCTATGGCTCCTACCGGTTGTCATACCATCAACATGCAAGTCGTGATTCCTATTACAAGAACATGATCAATCTCATACATCACATATCATTCATCACATTCTTTTTGGCCATATCACATCACATAGCATACCCTGCAAAAACAAGTTAGACGTCCTCTAATTGTTTTTTGCATTTTTTTACGTGGCTGCTATGGGTTTCTAGCAAGAACGTTTCTTACCTACGCAAAAGCCACAACGTGATATGCCAATTGCTATTTACCCTTCATAAGGACCCTTTTCATCGAATCCGATCCGACTAAAGTGGGAGAGACTGGCACCCGCTAGCCACCTTATGCAACAAGTGCATGTTAGTCAGTGGAAACTGTCTCACGTAAGTGTACGTGTAAGGTCGGTCCGAGCCGCTTCATCCCACAATACCATCGAAACAAGATTGGACTAGTAAAGGTAAGCATATTGAACAAAATCAACGCCCACAACTATTTTGTGTTCTACTCGTGCATAGAATCTACGCAATAGACCTAGCTCATGATGCCACTATTGGGGAACGTAGCAGAAATTCTAAATTTTCCTACGAGTCACCAAGATCTATCTATGGAGAGACTAGCAACGAGGAGAAGGAGAGTGCATCTACATACCCTTGTAGATCGCTAAGCGGAAGTGTTCAAGAGAACGGGGTTGAAGGAGTCATACTCGTCGTGATCCAAATCACCGGAGATCCTAGTGCCGAACGGACGGCACCTCCGCGTTCAACACACGTACAGCCCGGTGATGTCTCCCATGCCTTGATCCAGCAAGGAGAGAGGGAGAGGTTGAGGAAGACTCCATCCAGAAGCAGCACAACAGTGTGGTGGTGATGGAGGAGCGTGGTAATCCAGCAGGGCTTCGCCAAGCACCGCGAGAGACAAGGAGAAAGAGAGGTAGGGCTACGCCAGGGAGAGGTGGAAACTCTTATGTATGGCAGCCCCAAAACCTCAAGTATATATAGGGGAGAGGGAGGGAGATGCGCCCCCCCTAGGGTTCCCACCCCAAGGGGTGCGGCTGCCCCCAAAACCCATCTAGGGTGGCAGCAAAAGGGGGGAGAGGGGGAAACTTGCCCCCCAAGCAAGGTGGAGGAGCCCCCTCCCCAAACCCTAGGCGCCTTGGGCCCTTGTGGGGGGGCGCACCAGCCCACCTGGGGCTGGTCCCCTCCCACACTTGGCCCATTCTACCCTCTGGGGCCAGTGGCCCCACTTGGTGCACCCCCGGGACCCTCCCGGTGGTCCCGGTACGTTACCGATAATACCCGAAACTTTTTCGGTGACCAAAACAGGACTTCCCATATATAAATCTTTACCTCCGGACCATTCTGGAACTCCTCGTGACGTCTGGGATCTCATCCGGGACTCCAAACAACATTCGGTAACCACGTATATCTATTCCCTATAACCCTAGCATCATCGAACCTTAAGTGTGTAGACCCTACGGGTTCGGGAACCATGCAGACATGACCGAGACGTTCTCCGGTCAATAACCAACAACGGGATCTGGATACTCATGTTGTCTCCCACATGTTCCATGATGATATCATCGGATGAACCACGATGTCAAGGACTCAATCGATCCCGTATACAATTCCCTTTGTCTAGCGGTATTGTACTTGCCCGATATTCGATCGTCGGTATGCCGATACCTTGTTCAATCTCGTTACCGGCAAGTCTCTTTACTCGTTCCGTAACACATCATCCCGTGAGCAACGTCTTGGTCAGATTGTGCACATTATGATGATGTCCTACCGAGTGGGCCCAGAGATACCTCTCCGTCAACCGGAGTGACAAATCCCAGTCTCGATTCGTGCCAACCCAACAGACACTTTCGGAGATACCCGTAGTGCACCTTTATAGCCACCCAGTTACGTTGTGACGTTTGGTACACCCAAAGCATTCCTACGGTATCCGGGAGTTGTACAATCTCATGGTCTAAGGAAATGATACTTGACATTAGAAAAGTTTTAGCATACGAACTACATGATCTTTGTGCTAGGCTTAGGATTGGGTCTTGTCCATCACATCATTATCCTAATGATGTGATCCCGTTATCAACGACATCCAATGTCCATGGTCAGGAAACCGTAACCATCTATTGATCAACGAGCTAGTCAATTAGAGGCTTACTAGGGACATGGTGTTGTCTATGTACCCACACATGTATCTGAGTTTCCTATCAATACAATTATGGCATGGATAATAAACGATTATCTTGAACAAGGAAATATAATAATAATAAATAATTTATTATTGCCTCTAGGGCATATTTCCAACAGTTCCTACATATTCTATGAAGATCTTTATCGGTCAAACCGCATAACAACATACGATGTTCCCTTTGTCATCGGTATGTTACTTGCCCGAGATTCGATCACCGGTATCATCATACCTAGTTCAATCTCGTTACAGGCAAGTCTCTTTACTCGTTGTATAATAATTCATCCCATAACTAACTCATTAGTCACAATGCTTGCAAGGCTTATAGTGATGAGTATTACCGAGAGGGCCCAAAGATGCTTCTCCGAAAAACGAAGTGAAAAATCCTAATCTCGATCTATGCCAACCCAACAAATACCTTCGAGACACCTATAGAGCACCTTTATAATCACCCTTTTACGTTTTGACGGTTGGTAGCACACAAAGTGTTCCTCCGGTATTCGGGAGTTGCATAATCTCATAGTTTGAGGAACATGTATAAGTCATGAAGAAAGCAGTAGCAATGAAACTAACACGATCATAATGCTAAGCTAATGGATGGGTCATGTCCATCACATCATTCCCCTAATGATGTGATCCCGTTCATCAAATGACAACACATGTCTATGGTTAGGAAACATAACTATCTTTGATAAACGAGCTAGTCAAGTAGAGGCATACTAGGGACAATATGTTTTGTCTATGTATTCACACATGTACTAAGTTTTCAGTTAATACAATTCTAGCATGAATAATAAACATTTATCATGAAATAAGGAAATAAGTAATAACTTTATTATTGCCTCTAGGGCATATTTCCTTCACAAGTGACCAGTCCCTTTGCTGTAGAAGCACTCAGTTTCAGGCTTAGGTCCGAACTTGGGTTTCTTCTCCTGAGCAGCTACTTGTCGTTCTTCTTGAAGTTCCCCTTCTTCCATTTGCCCTTTTTCTTGAAGTTAGTGGTCTTGTTGACCATCAACACTTGATGCTCCTTCTTGATTTCTACCTCCGTAGCCTTTAGCATTGCGAAGAGCTCGAGAATCGTTTTCGTCATCCCTTGCATATTATAGTTCATCACGAAGCCTTTATAGCTTGGTGACAGTGATTGAAGAACTCTGTCAATAACACTATCATTAGGAAGATTAACTCCCAGCTGAGTCAAGTGGTTATGATACCCAGACATTCTGAGTATGTGTTCTCTGACAGAAATATTCTCCTCCATTTTGCAGCTATAGAACTTGTTGGAGACTTCATATCTCTCAACTCGGGCATTTGTTTGAAATATTAACTTCAACTCTTGGAACATCTCATATGCTCCATGACGTTCAAAACATCTTTGAAGTCCCGATTCTAAGCCGTAAAGCATGGCACACTGAACTATCGAGTAGTCATTAACACGCGTCTGCCAGGCATTCGCAATGTCTGCAGTTGCTGGCGCGGGTGGTACACCTAGCGGTGCTTCCAGGACGTAATTCTTCTGTGCAGCAATGAGGATAATCCTCAAGTTACGGACCCAGTCCGTGCAATTGCTACCATCATCTTTCAATTTAACTTTCTCTAGGAACGCATTAAAATTCAAAGGAATCGTAGCACGGGCCATTGATCTACAATAACATAGACATGCAAAATAACTACCAGGACTAAGTCCATGATAAATTAAAGTTCAATTAATCATATTACTTAAGAACTCCCACTTAGATAGACATCCCTCTAGTCATCTAAATGATCATGTGATCCAAATCAACTAAACCATGTCCGACCATCACGTGAGATGGAGTAGTTTTCAAGGGTCAACATCACCATGTTGATCATATCTACTATATGATTCACGTTCGACCTTTCGGTCTCAGTGTTCCGAGGCCATATCTACATATGCTAGGCTCGTCAAGTTTAACCCGAGTATTCTGCGTGTGCAAAACTGGCTTGCACCCGTTGTATGTGAACGTAGAGCTTATCACACCCGATCATCACGTGGTGTCTCGGCACGACGAACTGTAGCAACGGTGCATACTCAGGGAGAACACTTATACCTTCAAATGTAGTAAGGGATCATCTTATAATGCTACCATCGTACTAAGCAAAAATAAAATGCAAAAAAGATAAACATCACATGCAATCAAAAAATATGTGACATGATATGGCCATCATCATATTGTGCTTATGATCTCCATCAGTGAAGCATCGTCATGATCTCCATCATCACCGGCGCAACACCTTGATCTCCATCGTAGCATCGTTGTCGTCTTGCCAACTATTGCTTCTACGACTATCGCTACCGCTTAGTGATAAAGTAAAGCAATTACATGGTGAAAGTGCTAGTATTCGACTAGAGGGGGGTGAATAGGCGATTTTTAATGAACGTCTTCAAAACGCAAGTGCTTTGAAGACAAACACTAGAAATGAACCTATTGATATGCAGCGGAAGGTAGACTACACTAGACAAGCCATAGTCAAGTAAGCAATGAAGTGAAAGCATGAAGACTATCAACAGCTAGGTAGTAAGGATCATGATGGAAGATACTCTGAAGACAAACAGTAAGCAGTCTTCACTCAGTGAAGTCAATCAGATTAGACAAATTGGCAATGACTTCACGAAGACAAACTGTAAGTAAAGAGAGGTGAAAGATAGAACCGGTTGCTCAGAGAGGACAAGGATTTGTTGGACCAGTTCCAGTTGCTATGACAACTGTGCGTTTGGTTAGGGAGGCTGAGATTCAACTCAAAAGACCGTGTCTTCACCTTATTCCCCTTGAGCTAAGAACACTTAGTCCTCGCCCAATCACTCTGGTAAGTCTTCAAGGGAGACTTCCAAACCTTCACAAACTTCGTTCACTGGCAATCCACAGTGACTCTTGGATGCTTAGAACATGACGCCTAACTGGCTGGAGGATTCACAGTCCTCAAGTGTAATAAGTCTTCAGATCACGCGGACAGAAAGACTTCAGTGATGCCTAATACTCTTTGGCTGTGGGTGTTTTGTGCTTTGTCCTCGCAAGGATTACTCTCTCAAAGGCTTTGGAGGTGGGTTGCTCTCAAACGACAAAAGCCATGCACTAACTCTGAGCGGCCACCAATTTATGGTGTAGGGGGTGGGCTATTTATAGCCATGAGGCAACCCGACCTGATTTGTCCAAAATGACCCTGGGTCACTAAGGAACTGACACGTGTCCAACGGTCAGATTTCAAACACACGCGGCAGCTTGACTTGGGCAACAAGTAAAGCTGACTCATCTAGCTCTGGATAAGATTTGCTCTCATTGTCTTCGCTCGAAGACATAGAATTTGGTTGAGCATCACTTCAGTCACTCTGACTTTGTTCACTTGGACCCCACTTAATAGTACGGTGGTTCCTATGACTCAACAAAGAAGAAAAGGAAACTACGAACAACTATGTCTTCGCACTCCATAGTATTCATGCGATGTCTTCTCATGTCATAGTCTTCAATGTGAATATCTTCACAGACCACCATTGTCTTCAATGTCTTCACACATTTTTAGGGGTCGTCTCTGGTAGGTAAACCGAATCAATATGGGACCACTACCTGTGTTATCCTGCAATTCTCACAAACACATTAGTCCCTCAACCAAGTTTGTCGTCAATACTCCAAAACCAACTAGGGGTGGCACTAGATGCACTTACAATCTCCCCCTTTTTGGTGATTGAGGACAAACTGGTTGAAGTTTTCAACGGGGATAAAAGTATGTGAAAGTTCAGTGTTGTGAGTATTGTCTTCATACATATGATGAGGCTCCCCCTGAAGATGTGCATATAAATGATTTGCTTTTGAATGCAAATGCACATGGCAGGTTTTGCTTTGTGGAGGCCATCTTCAAAGTGTGAAGACAATGCATTACGCATATATGAAGATAATGAAGATAATGATATGCATAATGGAAAATGGACGTATCCAGAATGACTTCATACGGAATTTATCATCGCATCACAGAGTAGCAAAAAAAGTAGCAGACGACCATCGAGGTTAAGTGTTACAACTCAAAGAACCAAATGTATCAAAAGATGAGAGTTGTAAAGACTTGGCAAAAAATAATGCAACCACCCATAAGGACCATCTTGAAGACTATCAACACATATGCTTCTCCCCCTTTTGTTAGTAATGACCAAAAAGGTTTGAAGACACAGAGCATCTACTCGTTCCCAGAAGGAGAAGATGCTGGAGCAGGGTCGGTGTTAGAGTTTGGTGGTGTAGAAGGGCCTGTTGCAGTGTCAAGATGCAGTGTAGCCATGGTTGGTGAAGTGGCATCGTCTTCTTCATCGACGACATTCGCAACAATAGTAGCAACCGAAGATGAATATTCAGAATCTTCAAGTGAGGGAGTGCGGCGCCAGCTTGCATTTTGTGGAGGCCTGGAGTCAAACTTGAAGCCCTCGGTGAAGCCATCTTCACGAAGATCGTCTTCAGAACATAGTAGGGTGAGGCTCTTCCAGGACCACAGAGAGGTTTCATGGGCAACAAATGAGTTCTTGGTGGCCAGGTTTCGAATGCGATTGACATCCACCAAGAGACTCCGCATCTGACGCTTTAGCCAGTCGTGGTTCTTGTCCTGCTTCTGATGTAAGGCCACAAGCAACTCTCTATCATTGAGTACACGAGAATGCTTCCGAGGCCTTTGGGCAATTGTACTAGCAATGGCTTCGGTATTGGCACGATGAGGCATACGCACATTGCCAGCCAGAGGATAAGCAGGAGTCGCAGCATTGGGGACATGAATTCCTTCTATTGGTTGGCTGAAGCTTTGATGATCAATATTATGAAGATATAGCGTCTCCTTAGCAGGCTCGGGGTAGATGGCTTCAATGTACAAATCAACCTTAGGCAAAAAGACAAGATGGTTGCGTGTAGAGGGCTGATAGTCGATAGAGGAATGGTGTTTGATCAGGCGCATCACCCATGGAGCATAAAACTTCAGGACAAATAGATCAATCCCAGATGCAGCAAGTTGTCTGATGAAGAAATCCTGGGAGTTGAATCTGATGCCATTGGCAATATAAAATACCAAAGTCTTCATGGCTCCTTCAAGTTTGGCTTCGGAAGAATGTCCCTTGATTGGCCATAGAGTACGCCTCGGTATATGATAGACTGTGCGGGGCAAGTACTCGAGGTCCTTGATGAAGAATTCCTTGGGATATTCTGCATCTTGAGGCAATGGCTTCATCATACTGAGCATCTGACTCATATTGGGTTCAGGCCTCTAAAAGATACTCTGCAGTTCTTCTCTGTGACGCTGACAACCAGGCTCATACAATTCACTTGGAGTGGGTAGTGAGGTAAGCTCGATGATGTCTTGAGATTTGGCTTCATGGTGCACATCTCCTGTCATCCACTCGAGGATCCATGTCTTCAGATCCCTGTTGTAGCCACAAATGTGAAGAGTAGCATAGAACTGCAGTAGAAGCTCTTCATTCTAGTGCTCTTTGACAGTGAAAAATTGCAGAAGACCAGCATCCCGAAAGCAGTCCAGTGCTTATTCAAGACAGGGCAGCCCAGCAACAGCTTCACAATCAAGACGCATGTGAGGAAAAATCTCTCTTGATTGTAGAGGATACAGGAGTAGTAGTTGCGCTGTTGATGGCTCCAAAAGCGATCGGAAGAGATCTTTGGCTTCGAGTATGGGTTCTTGGCACTGTCAAAGAATGTATTGTGTGCTCTGAAGCTGGTGACACTGAAAGATCCTGGCGATGTAGCAGCACCTGGAAGCCTTGGCAGCCTAGGCTTTGGCTTCTGAACTTGTGGTCGTTGCTCCACATGATAGTCATATTATGGTCCGGGAGCTGTGGGAGGAACCAAAATGGGCCATCTCACTGTGACAAGCTGGCCGTGATTGTAGGCCTATTCAATTGTGTGAGGCCTTGGTGGTGGTACATGGGCTTCAACATTCACAGTGATTTCAGGCACCACATTAGCTTCAGGCTCCACATTGTCCTCAGCCATGACAACGTCATTGGCGTCAGTGGCAGTATTTGTGGCAGCCTCAGTGTTTTCAACCTCCGTTTGATGCAGAATCAGAGGGTCTGGTACAATCACATTCTCCTCGAGAATGACTTGGTCTATGACAGGGGGTGTGGCAACTCTTTCTCTTTCTTCGCTTCTTTCTTCTTCTTTGACTGATGCAGCCTGAATGTCTTCAGCAGCTTTAGCTTCAGACGCTGGAACCGTCACAGAAGGATTCTCTTTAGGGAACACTTGACGTGCCACTGAGATGGATTGTTGTGAATCTTCTTCTGGGATGGTGGACATGGAGACTGATGGCCTAAGACCTTTGCGAAGCCGTTGAAACATGGGCGACACCTTTGGAGATGGAGTGGTCCCCATCTAGTCGTCGTCATTAAGTACCGGACATGTAACTTGAGCTGGTGGAGTGTGGGGTGTCTCATCTTGAACTGGTGTTTCTTCTTGCGGGCGCTTAGCCCAGGAATCATCTTGAGCAATTGGTGTCAATGGACGACCAATGCTTATGTATTCACTGCTCTTTGGAGCAGGCAATGATACCAACTGGTGCTCGAGATGAGGAAGGACTTCATCATCAACAACATTGTCTTCACGACCAATGTCTTCAGCTGCGTTGGGGTCAACAGCTGGAACTTGTTCATATTCATGAGCCTCTGTGGAAGCAGGCTGGTGGATCACAATACGACGATCTTGGTTGGTGGCAGCTGGAAGAGCAACAGAGATGGGTTCAATAATGAGAGGTTAAGAGGCCGCAACATGCTCTTTCTTTAAAGACTTAGTTCCCTTAGTCTTCAACTTTTTCTTGGAAGGGGCATCGTTAGATGCATCCTTGAGCTTGCGCTTCTTGGCTTCGGCTTCAGCTGCCCTTGTTTTCTTCAGCTCTGAAGCTGCTGAGGTGACCTTAGGCTTCAAGCCTGTCATGCTGGTAGGGAAGACAATGCGAGGTTTTTCCTGCCTTAGTGCTTCAGTGTGTGTCACAGGAGGCTTCTTTTGTTTGGCAGCCATCCCGGGATCGATGCCAGGGCGCCCAAGAGCTTTGCACTTCTCAGCTTCATTGTGTGCTTGAACACATTTCTGAGCGAAGTATTTCATGCGCTCTCGTGAGCCCTTAGCTTCATTGCGCTTCTTGTGAAACTCTTCCTTGAGGCCATGCAACATCTTCTTGAAGATTTGAACATCTACCACGCTGAGCTTGGCCATGTTCTTCTTGAAGTGAGCCTTCTCATAATCGATTTTGTTCTTGAGCTCGACAATCTTCTGAGCTAAGGCCAACTCACTAGCAATGGCTCCGTGGAATGTGACGCTGATGTCCATCGGAAGCTGAAGATCATCAATACTGATGCGTTGGTCGTCGAACCACTCATCTACATCAAAGAGGGGTAGATCGTTGAAGATTTCTGCCTCTTGCTTGCTCTTGATAAGCATCTCCAGAGCATCATCACCAAGATCTTCATCACTGGACAGCTCAATGGTGTCATCTTTGTTGCGTAGAATAGCAAACAGAGTCAGGGGTTGCCCAGCGGCCTTCTTGGGCAATGGCTTCTTGGTCCTCTTGGACACGCGAGATAAATCTTCAGACTGCACATTGGATTCAGGCGGTGCAATATTCAGAGGCTTCCTGGTTGAAGCTTTTGGTGAAGCAGATGGCTTTGAAGCTTTTGCCTTCTTCTTTTTCTCCTTTGGGGGTGAGGGAGCATCATCAGAATCAACTTCTCCAGCAAATTGCTCCACAACTGCTCTCTAGGCAGCAATGTGAGACAGAAGCCCGTCAAAATTGGCGAAGGAGCCAATTATGTTCTCATTAGCTTCACAAGTCCCATCAGATCTTGGAGCGTAGGGGCCAGGGTTAAAGTTGAGGCCAAACTCCTTTTGGTTCTTGACAGCTAAATCTTTTGCAAACTGATAGTTGCGCTTGAAAAGATTGTCTTCACAACACCATAAGAGAGAGGATGGGTTGGCATTTTCAGGTTGTGGTCCTCTGGCCATACAAGGATAGAATTTTTGCTCAATGGCTTCAGCCTTGCTCTTTGACACCAAATCGCAGTACAGACAGTCACCACAGGGGCTCTTGATGGCATTCTTTTCAGCATAGTCAGGTGTCACAAACCTATATTTGAACCATTCCTCAGCCCAATATCTTCTGATCCAGTGGATCTGGTTCTTGCGCTCGGTGTAACTTTCCTATGGATCTGACTTGTACAATTCATATAGATCAGGAGGCAAATCAAGTGCAGTGTTGTCACGGCATTGTCTGCCACCTTTCCGTGCAGACTTTTCTGAAGCCATAATATTCAGACTAATTGGCTTCAACATAGTGAAAGGCTTCCATCTGCTGGTCAGACAAGAACTGGCTTCAGGAGATTCGATGTGATGTTGTAAGTATTCTGCAAATGAATGCAGACTATCAGAACCAAGGGATTCTCCCACAGGCATGTACCTATGACAGCATTAAAGATGTGAAGGAAGGGGAAGAGGTCATATGCATTCTCAGAAGATTTTGAAGATAAATCAGTTTAGAATACATTGACCTCATAATGCGAAGACATTCCCTTATTTGCAGGGAGTTGGTTCCAGATTTGTACAAACCCATGAATAAGTACAAGTGAGGAATCTAACTAGTTATGAAGCATAAGTGAACATACTTGGCATAATATGAGATGCAGATGAGGACATATCCCGATTTGGAAGAGAAGAAACCACTTTTGGTTGAAGTGGATGGATTTGACGGATCAAAAAGGCAGTAAAAAGTAAGATTTAATTACCACTGATGAACTGCTAGACGAGGTTTGAAGAGAGGCCGAGCAGTTAAATCTCCCACACCCTAACTTGGCGGCGGAAGACACCTACGGTGGCGGCAGAGAGGATGAGGTCCGCGACCGGCGTGAGGACGACGTCGAAGAAGTCACGGCAGCTAAGTGCTTCTTCTCCAGCATCGACGCAAGCTAGCGGAGGCGCTAGGGTTTGAGCGGGGTGGCGAGGGTGGAAGAACATATATTGACTACAAGGGGAGTATTTATAAGAAGGAGGAGGGCGGCGCAACGCAATTACGCAGGTGCCCCTAGTGGTTCACATCTATGAGACACGTGGCATACATGCAACTCATTGAAAGTTGCTCCATGTTCCCACGCACGCCTGGATTGTCGGGTGGTCGTTCCGGCTTCTCCGGTATTCAGGCAATAAGAATACAACATTAAAAGCAGATTTAAATGTTTGTCACATTGTCTTCTGCTGATAAGGACTCACAGAAGACAATCGACAGGTTTCAATAGAATGCATATGATTTGGACAGATAGAATTTGAGGTAGAAGCACAGAATAGGTTAGGGTCCGATCACATTCACTTAGATCAATAAAGATTCAAGAATGAAGACATAGCTATAAGTGAATACTGTAGAGGACAGAACACAAACAAATATATATATAGAGAGAGAGAGAGAGGCCAAAACAACATTGTGAAGATAAACCTTCAAGTCAAATCAATGTTGAAGACAAACAAAATGCGAAGACTATGCAACCATGACACCAAAAGAAACACTTCAATAAGAATTTGGTGGTGGCATTACCCACCATATAGGAAGTATTAGACCCAGACACGGCACACAATTATCGTGGTGCTCCGAACTCAAATTCCACGTTAATGTATTCACACTCAGAGGGTAAGTCTTCATTGACTGAAGATATATGTTACTTCGTGTGTTGCACGTCTAAGTCATCAACATGCATAAGCGTTAGGATGTGTGTCCAATTACAGGACATTTGAGGATTCTAAGATATTTAGCTCACACCACAACCTGCAAAACCTTTTCTCATCCAAGGGCTTTGTGAAGATATCTGCCAATTGCTCTTCAGTGTTGATGTGAATGATATCAATATCTTCTTTGTTGACATGATCTCTGAGAAAGTGATGACGGATCGGAATGTGCTTTGTCTTCAAGTGCTGAACTGGATTCTTGGAAAGCTTGATGGCGCTTCCATTGCCGCAGAAGAGTGGCACATTCTTCATGTTGATGCCATAGTCCTTGAGAGTTTGCTTCATCCAGAGGAGCTGAGCACAGCATGATCCAGCAGCAATGTATTCAGATTCAGTAGTGGAGAGTGATACATAGTTCTCCTTCTTCGAAGACCAATAGACAAGAGATCGTCCGAGAAAATGACATGTTCATGAAGTGGACTTGTGATCAACCTTGTCACCAGCATAATCAACATCAGAATATCCAATCAGATCAAATGTTGAGCCCTTTGGATACCATAATCCTATTGTTGGGGTGTAAGCCAAATATCGAAGAATACGCTTCACGGCTAAGTGATGCAATTCCTTTGGTGCCGCTTGGAATCATGCACACATGCAAACACTAAGCATTATATCTGGCCTAGATGCATATAAGTAAAGTAAAGAACCAATCATGGAGCGGTATACCTTTTGATCGAACTCTTTACTATTGTCGTCAGGGCCCAGATGACTTTTGGTTGGCATTGGCGTCATGTATCCTTTGCAGTATTGCATTCCAAACTTCTTCAGGCAATCTTTGAGGTATTTTTCTTGAGATATGAAAATGCCGTTGCTCTGCGGACGGATTTGAAGACCGAGGAAAATTTTTAGCTCACCCATCATAGACATCTGATATTGCTCTTGCATCATGTGCCCAAACTCATCATTGTATCTCTTATCAGTGCAGCCGAAGATAATGTCATCGACATAGATTTGGCACACAAATAGTTCACCGTCATATGTCTTCGTGAAGAGTGTAGGATCTAGAGAACCAGGTTTGAAGCCTTTGCTCTTCAGAAAGTCTTTGAGTGTGTCATACCAAGCACGAGGAGCTTGTTTGAGGCCATATAGTGCCTTGTCGAGCTTGTAAACCATATCGGGATGTTTTGGATCTTCAAAGCCTGGCGGTTGTGCAACATACACTTCTTCTTCAATCTTTCCTTTGAGAAAGGCACTCTTCACATCCATCTAGCAGTATGCGAATGGCTTCAAGCCTTGCCACAGGAGCGAATGTTTCATCAAAGTCAATCCCTTCTACTTGAGTGTAACCTTGAGCAACTAGACGAGCCTTATTTTTGACAACTTGACCATGCTCATCATGTTTGTTGCGATAGATCCATTTGGTGCCTATGATATTGTGCTTGCGAGGATCAGGATGCTTGACCAATTCCCATACATTGTTCAGCTCGAACTGATGAAGCTCTTCTTGCATATCTTGAATCCATTCAGGTTCCATGAAGGCTTCAGCAACTTTCTTGGGTTCAGATATAGAGACAAATGCAAAGTGCCCACAGAAATTTGCTAGCCGCCTTGCTCTAGAACGAGTGAGTGGACCAGGTGCATTGATGATATCAATTATCTTCTAAATCTGTACTTCATTTGTGACTCGGGGATGAATTGGACGAAGATTTTTCCCTTGCAGATCATTGTCTTCAGCTTCAGCATTGACTTCAGGCTGAGCATTGTCTTCGGGTTGATTTGGTGCAATGATTATTTATTCTTCAGCCTGAGATTCTGAAGGAATGATTTCCCCAGTACCCATAAGCTTGATAGATTCACTAGGAGGGACTTCATCTAGCACATTTGGCAGGTGCTCCCTTTGCAAGCCGTTAGTCTCATTGAACCGCACATACACAGTTTCAACCACTTTATAGTGAAAGAGGTTGAAGACTCTGTAGGAGTGCGAATCCTTTTTGTATCCAAGCATAAAACCTTCATGTGCTTTCGGTGCAAATTTTGAAGTGTGATGTGGATCCTTGATCCAGCACCTAGAACCAAATACTCTGAAGTAACTGACGTTTGTCTTCTTACCAGTTAGTAGCTCATATGATGTCTTCTTTAGAAGCTTATGAAGATAAACACGGTTGATGACATGGCATGCAGTATCAATGGCTTCAGGCCAGAACTTCCTTGGAGTCTTGTACTCATCAAGCATCATCCGAGCCATCTCGATGAGGGTTCTGTTCTTGCGCTCCATGACGACGTTCTGCTGAGGTGTGTAAGGAGCTGAGAACTCATGAGTGATCCCCAGTGTATCAAGATAAGTGTCGAGGCCGGTGTTCTTGAATTCTGTGTTGTTGTCACTTCTGATGTGCTTGATCTTTATGCCATAGTTCGTCATGGCATGATTGGTGAATCGTCTGAAGACATCCTGCACTTCAGTCTTGTAGAGAATTATATGCACCCATGTATATCTTGAGTAATCATCAACAGTGACGAAGCCATAGAGACAAGCAGTGGTAGTAAGAGTAGAGTAGTGAGTAGGGCCGAATAAGTCCATGTGAAGCAGCGCGAAGGGATGTGATGTCGTCATGATTGTCTTCGAGGGATGCTTGGCCATAGTCATCTTTCTAGCTTCACAAGCACCACACAGATTATCCTTCTTGAACTTGACGCCCTCGGTACCCACGACATGCTTCTTCTTCGCGAGAGTGTACAAGTTCCTCATGCCAGCATGTCCTAGCCTCTGATGCCAGAGTCGGCACTCTGAAGCTTTTGCTAGAAGACATACGGCCAACCGTGGTCCTGCTGAGAAATCTACAATGTATAGATCATCGTTTTGATACCCTTCAAGGACTAGAGATTTGTCAGATTCCATAAGCACAAGGCAAAAATATTTTCCAAATATCACAATCATATTCAGATCACAAAGCATTGAGACAGACATTAAGTTGAAACCAAGGGATTCAACAAGCATCACTTTATCCATGTGTTGATCCTTTGAGATTGCAACTCTACCCAGACCCAATACCTTGCTTTTACCAATGTCAGCAAATGTGATGTGACTTTTGTCAGACAGGCGTAGGGTTGAATCCATCAGAAGACTTCGATCACCAGTCATGTGGTTAGTGCATCCACTATCCATAATCCATTCTGAAGCCGTTGGTGTCATATCCTACAGTACAGTTTGGGGGATAGGCTTCACCAAGGGTATTGTGAAGTGGAAACATTTGACGAACAAGAGGAATATGAAAGTTTAGATCTTGGTTAGGATAAATAGGATGGTTGTCAAGGAATCCTGGGATGAAGTACATAGTAAGACCATTTGGACATTTTATCTTGAGTCCCACAAGATGTTTAAGGTCCCCGGCATAAGCACCAGACACCTTTGATTTCCGGCTGGAGACCTTTCCCTGCAAAAGAGAGTTAAGCTTTCTTAACCACCCACATCTTCAGGGGTGGCTTAGAAGCAGTGAGTCTAAGTGCAGCATCTGAGAACTTCGGCTTTAGAGCCTTAGCAAATAGCCTTGTAGGGGGTGAATAATACTCATAAGAATAAGCAGAAAAGTTCTTGGTCATATGAACATAGCGGTTTGACGAAACGCGCTCATATTCAAAAGTCTGAGTATTGTTTCCCTATAAAACATTGGCGTTAGGGTGACTTTGGTGAGTCCTCTGTCTGTATGAAGCCTTTGGACCATATGAAGCCTTTGGTCTGGGATTTGTCTTCTTCCCAAGTGGTGTCATGATGACATTCACGGGGAGACTCTTAAGACAACTTTTGGGTACCCAGATCTTCTTAAGAGGTGGTTCATTCCTGCAGTTAGTACCAATATACCTGGCAAACACTTCACCATTCTGATTCCTGAATAGTTTGTAGTTTGCATCAAAGGATTCATCAATGATAATTGGGTTAGCACAAGAGAAGGCAGATAAGGTAGATGGATTCACTGAAGGTCCCTTTGCAGCAACCCATGTGGTTTTGAGGTACTGCTCAGGCATCCAGTAAGAACCATCAACATTCATTTTTCTCTCGAACCCAACACCTTCTTTCCTAGGGTTTCGGTTCAGAATCTGTTTTTTGAGGACATCACATAGTGTCTGATACCCTTTGAGACTTTTGTACATTCCTGTCTCAAGAAATGTCTTCAACCTGGCATTCTCATTAGCAATAGTAGTGGTATCCTCAGCAGAGGGGTTAGTTACCACATTAGCAGTTGAAGATATTGCAATAGTAGCAGCAGTAGAACATTCAGCAATAGAGACAGCATTATCACGCTCAAGACATTTTAGACATGGTGGTTCAAATCCTTCCTGAGAGGAACTGATCTGTTGAGCGCGGAGTGACTCGTTCTCCTTTTGAAGATCTTCATGAACCAGTCTCAATTTCTCAAGATCTTGCTTCCTTTGAAGATAATCATAGGAGAGCTTTTCATGAGAAGTTGAGAGCGTTTCATGACGACTTTCAAGTTCCTCGTACTTAACATGAAGATTTTTAATGTCTTCAATTAAGGACTGAGTTAGGGTCATTTTCGCGTCCAATGGGTCATCGCTTTTGTCTAGCAACTTTTGAATATGTTCCATAGCATTTTGTTGTTCAGTTGCAATTTTAGCAAGTGTTTTGTAGCTAGGTTTAGATTCACATTCAGAGTCATCTTCACTTGATGTTTGAAAGTAAGCCTCGCGTGAGTTTACCTTGGCACCACGTGCCATGAAGCAGTAGGTGGGAGCAGAGTCATCCTCATCCTTAGCGTCAGTGTTGGTGAAGAGGCCATTGTCTTCAGTGTTGAAGATGGACTTGGCGACATATTGAGAAGCTAGAGCCAGGCTTGCCACGCCAGAATCAGATTCCTCTTCAGACTCCAGCTCTGTCTCCGTAGATGCAGAATCCTCCTCTGAATCCATCTCCTTGCCAACAAACGCACGAGACTTGCTTGATGAGCTCTTCTTGTGTGATGAAGACTTCGAGAAGACTTAGAAGAAGACTTTGAGGATTTGTTATTCTTCTTGTCATCATAATCATATTCCTTGCTCTTCTTCTTCTTCTTGGTCTCATTGTCCCACTATGGACACTCAGAGATGTAGTGACCAGGTTTCTTGCACTTGTGGCATGTTCTCTTCTTGTGATCACGAGAGGAAGCTTCATCATTTCTAGAGGTGGATCTTGAAGAATTTCTGAAGTCTTTATTCTTAGTGAACTTCTGGAACTTCTTCACAAGCATAGCAAGCTCCTTTCCAATGTCTTCAGGATCCCCAGAACTGCAGTCAGATTCTTCTTCAGATGAGGAAACAACCTTTGCCTTCGAAGCGTGAGTTCGGCCATAGTTGGGACCATAGATATCTATTTTCTCATATAGCTGGAACTCATGTGTGTTGAGCCTCTCAAGTATGCCAGACGGATCGAGAGTCTTGAAGTCAGGGCGCTCTTGAATCATCAGGGCCAGGGTGTCAAATGAGCTGTCAAGTGATCTCAAAAGTGTCTTGACGATTTCGTGCTTGGTGATCTCAGTGGCGTCGAGTGCATGAAGCTCATTTGTGATATCAGTGAGGCGATCAAATGTGAGATGGAAATTCTCATTGTCATTTCTCTTGAAGCGGTTGAAGAGATTGCGAAGAACACTGATCCTTGAATCTCTCTGTGTCGAGACGCCTTCGTTGACCTTGGAAAGACAGTCCCAGACTAGCTTCGCAATTTCCAGAGCACTCACACGACCATACTATTCTTTGGTCAGATGACCATAGATGATGTTCTTGGCAGTCGAGTCCAGTTGAATGAACCTCTTGACATCAGCAGCAGTGACACCTTCACCGACCTTGGGAATGACATTCTTGACGACATACCAGAGGTCGACATCAATGGCTTCAAGATGCATACGCATCTTATTCTTCTAGTAGAGGTAATCAGTGCCATCGAAGACAGGACACACAGCGGAGACCTTGTTTATCCCTGCAGTTGACATAGCTAAACTCTAGGTGGTTAAACCGAATCACACAGAACAAGGGAGCACCTCGCTCTGATACCAATTGAAAGTGCTAGTATTCGACTAGAGGGGGGTGAATAGGTGATTTTTAATGAACGTCTTCAAAACACAAGTGCTTTGAAGACAAACACTAGAAATGAACCTATTGATATGCAGCGGAAGGTAGATTACACTAGACAAGCCATAGTCAAGTAAGCAATAAAGTGAAAGCATGAAGACTATCAGCAGTTAGGTAGTAAGGATCGGGATGGAAGATAGTCTGAAGCCAAACAGTAAGCAGTCTTCACTCAGTGAAGTCAATCAGATCAGACAAATGGGCAATGACTTCACGAAGACAAACTGTAAGTAATAGAACTAGTTGCTCGGAGAGGACAAGGATTTGTTGGACCAGTTCCAGTTGTGACAACTATACGTCTGGTTAGGGAGGCTGAGATTCAACTCAGAAGACCGCGTCTTCACCTTATTATCCTTGAGATAAGAACACTTAGTCCTCGCCCAATCACTCTGGTAAGTCTTCAAGGGAGACTTCCAAACCTTCACAGACTTCGTTCACTGGCAATTCACAATGACTCTTGGATGCTCAGAACGTGACGCCTAACCGGCTGGAGGATTCACAGTCCTCAAGTGTAATAAGTCTTCAGATCACGTGGACAGAAAGACTTCAGTGATGTCTAACACTCTTTGGCTCTGGGTGTTTTGGGCTTTGTCCTCGCAAGGATTACTCTCTCAAAGGTTTCGGAGGTGGGTTGCTCTCAAACGACAAAAGTCGTGCACTAACTCTGAGCAGCCACCAATTTATGGTGTAGTGGGTGAGTTATTTATAGCCATGAGGCAACCCAACCTGATTTGTCCAAAATGACCCTAGGTCACTAAGGAACTGACACATGTCCAACGGTCAGATTTCAAACACACGCGGCAGCTTGACTTGGGCAACAAGTAAAGCTGACTCATCCAGCTCTGGATAAGATTTGCTCTCATTGTCTTTGCTCGAAGACATAGGATTTGGTTGAGCATCACTTCAGTCACTCTGACTTTGTTCACTTGGACCCCACTTAACAGTACGGTGGTTCCTATGACTCAACAAAGAAGAAAAGGAAACTACGAAACAACTATGTCTTCACACTCCATAGTCTTCATGCTATGTCTTCTCATGTCATAGTCTTCAATGTGAATATCTTCACAGACCACCATTGTCTTCAATGTCTTCACACATTTTTAGGGGTCATCTCTGGTAGGCAAACCGAATCAATATGGGACCACTACCTGTGTTATCCTGCAATTCTCACAAACACATTAGTCCCTCAACCAAGTTTGTCGTCAATACTCCAAAACCAACTAGGGGGGCACTAGATGCACTTATACATGGCGATTGCATTTCATACAATAAAGAGACAAGCATATGGCTCCTGCAAGTTACCGATAACTCTGTTACAAAACAACAATTTATATCACATCATGTCTTGACCATATCACATCATAACAAGCCCTTCAAAAACAAGTTAGACGTCCTCTTCTTTGTTGTTGCAAATTTTACGTGGCTGCTATGGGCTTCTAGCAAGAATCGCTCTTACCTACGCATCAAAACCACAACGATTTTTCGTCAAGTGTGCTATTTTAACCTTCAACAAGGACTGGCCGTAGTCAAACTCAATTCAACTAAAGTTGGAGAAACAGACACCCGTCAGCCACCTTTGTGCAAAAGCATGTCGGTTGAACTAGTCTCATGAACGCGGTCATGTAATGTTGGTCTGGGCCGCTTCATCCAACAATACCGATGAATCAAAGTAAGACGTTGATGGTAAGTAGTATGACTATTATCGCGCACAATTCTTTGTGTTCTACTCGTGCATAAAACATCTACGCATAGACCTGGCTCGGATGCCACTGTTGGGGAACGTAATATTTTAAAATTTTCCTACAATCATGCAAGATCTATCTAGGAGATGCATAGCAACAAGATGGGAGAGTGTGTCCACGTACCCTCGTAGACCGAAAGCGGAAGCGTTTAGTAACGCGGTTGATGTAGTCGAACGTCTTCGCGATCCAACCGATCCAAGTACTGAACATACGGCACCTCCGCGTTCAGCACACGTTCAGATCGATGACGTCCCTCGTGCTCTTGATCCAGTTGAGGACGAGGGTGAGTTTCGTCAGCACGACGGTGTGGCGACGGTGATGATGATGTTACCGGCGCAGGGCTTCACCTAAGCACTACGGTGATATGATCGAGGTGTGTAACTGTGAAGGGGGGCACCGCACACGGCTAAGGCAAAACTTGGTGTGTTCTAGGGTGCCCCCAGCCCCTGTATATAAAGGAGGGAGGGGGAGGCCGGCCGGCCAAACTAGGCGCGCCTGGAGAAGGGGAATCCAACTAGGACTCCAAGTCTT
>NC_041391.1:595214120-595225695 GCF_002162155.2 Triticum dicoccoides
GCACCTCCTGGCCGCTGCCTCTCTCCTTCTCACTAAGGCCCATCAACTCCCCGAGGGGTTTCGGTAACCTTCCGATACTCCGAAAAATACCCGAACTTCTTCGGAACCATTCTGATGTCCGAATATAGCCTTCCAATATATCAATCTTTATGTCTCGACCATTTCGAGACTCCTCGTCACGTCCGTGATCTCATCCGGGACTCCGAACAAACTTCGGTCATCAAAACACATAACTCATAATACAAATCGTCATCGAACGTTAAGCGTGCGGACCCTACGGGTTCAAGAACTATGTAGACATGACTGAGACACATCTCCGATCAATAGCCAATAGCGAAACCTGGATGCTCATATCGGCTCCTACATATTCTAGGAAGATCTTTATCGGCCAAACCGCATAACAAAATATGTTGTTCCCTTTGTCATCGGTATGTTACTTGCCCGAGATTCGATCGTCGGTATCATCATACCTAGTTTAATCTCATTACCGGCAAGTCTCTTTACTCGTTCCGTAACGCTTCATCCCGCAACTAACTCATTAGTCACATTACTTGCAAAGCTTATAGTGATGAGCATTATCGAGAGGGCCCGAAGATACCTCTCCGATACACAGAGTGACAAATTCTAATCTCGACCTATGCCAACCCAACAAACACATTCGGAGACACCTGTAGAGCATCTTTATAATCACTCCTGTATTCGGGAGTTGCATAATCTCATAGTCTGAGGAACATGTATAAGTCATGAAGAAAGTCGTAGCAATGAAACTGTAACGATCATAATGCTATGCTAACGGATGGGTCTTATCCATCACATCATTCTCTTAATGATGTAATCCCATTTATCAAATGACAACACATGTCTATGGTTAGGAAACATGACCACCTTTGATTAACGAGCTAGTCAAGTAGAGGCATACTAGGAACACTATGTTTTGTCTATGTATTCACACATGTACTAAGTTTCCGGTTAATACAATTCTAACATGAATAATAAACATTTATCATGATATAAAGAAATATAAATAACAACTTTATTATTACCTCTAGGGCATATTTCCTTCAGAAAGTACGTCTGGACCGCGTCGCAGACCGATACAAGACCACATTGGATGGTTTCCGCGGTCCAAACGGATACGAGCGGTTTAAGGATCAACAATGGAGGTGCCATAACAAAGTTTCTTTAGAGGATCCCAGGCAAGTTGGCCAAAGATTAAACCTGACGGAAACCTATAAGGAAAGAAGAGAGAAAGTAAAAAGAGAAAACTAAAGAAAAGTAAATTAAGGTTCGAGCATAAGGATTTGCTATTTTTCATGTTGTCCTAGCTACATTAGAGCATGGTCCTCTCATACCATACCATATGCCCAGGTTGTTTGTAAATCTTGATATCTAACCAATATATGAAGCGGATATAAAGGCTCGTGGACGCGCTCGATCAGTCCACCACATAGGACACGTCCCACCATAGACCATTTTTCCACTTTCTTTATTTTTTCTCTTTCATCTCTCTTTCATCCTCACCAAATCATATGATGGTGACCGGACAATTTAAAGACAAAGTGAAGGACATGACTGCATGCATGCATATTTGAGAGCTTAAAATGGACATGTCCGGACACTTATCGGTGAGTCCGCTCATGTTTGATGGGCCAAAATTGCAAGCCTATTGTGAAGAGGCCACATTCCAAGGGTTTCGTTTTATCGCCTCCTCGTATGCCAACGTTGGTCACACCTAGCCCTTCTAGTACAAGAAAAGAGTGCATGTGCATTGCAACAAACCCAAAATAGGTTAATAGATGTTCATAAATTTAAAAGAAAATTAACCTATTTTTTATATACTATATGTATATCACCAAAAACATGTTGGTTTCCCTCAAAATATATGTTTGGATGAGATGGTGATGGCCCAGAGAGACTAAGCGGTTTCCTACAAATGTAGAACATGTTTCTTTTTAGAATCTAAATGTAGAGCAGAGTGGCCTGGGTCAATTTGCAAAAAATATCAGAAGTCTCACATGCTTTGTATGCAGGTCGGATGGTCAGAAAGAATGGATGAAAGACACCAACATCACCAACTGGATGTTTTATAGAAGTAGATATTAGAGATATTTCAAGGGTTAAAAATATAGAACTCACATCATTCACTCATCGCATTATTGTAAATTCTATAAATGCAATAATTCAATTTCTGATCTTACATTCTACAAGATCTCAAATGCGGGCTTCAAAATTTTACAATTTGGCACCCAGAAGTAAATTTATCTTGATTCACAGTGATAGCTGCAAATTCATGGATAACTCAAGAGGCATATCCATAACATGCACCGTGCAAATTACCCCAAACAACGACAAGGATGGAGCAAGAACAATCAACGAATTATGGAACCATACCTGGAATAACACAAGCACATACGAAAATTTGCATGGCCGAAAGCACATGGAAACCAACAGGCAAGCTTGATGCAGAAGACAACGTCAATCAAGGCGAATTATTTCTTCCTCATCTACGGTTATAACGCTTCCCAGCAGGAATACATGTCACATCTAAATCATATGTTAAACTGCTGACGTCCTCAGCAATGTGAAAACACTTTATCGGAAAAAAAGAACTTAAAACAACCCGACCGAAACTAATTACAGCGGTTTCAGATGCTTGAAGATGCCGAGGACAAATCACCGTTCCATCTCCAAAGCCATACCCTCCTGGGTAAAATAGAAGCAAGCCTGGCAGGTACAGAAACTCTAGCAAGGCAACTGCTGAAGCTGAGCAAAACTGTTCCAGGTAAGTATGGATATGACTAACATTTACAGCAATTACAGCAAAGGTTTGTTCCTCTCGCAATTCAAATCATCAAGGAGATGAATCCATGTGACTTGTATATCTCACCACGCCCAAACGGGTGCAATACAACACCCCATTCAGTCGCCCCTGCAAATAAAAGCACTATTAATTAATCAGCTTAACAAGAAAAGAAAAAGGAGCTGCGAGAGAGACTGAATTTCACTAGAAGTCAGAACTGTGGTACATACAAGCTCACCAGACTCTGAAGTCGCTGCAAGGAGAACTCCTTGAAGTTCTTATTGCCATGATAGTTGTTTGTATGATGATGCTCTTTCAGCATCCCAACTGCCCTCGGGTTCCTTCCTCTTTATTCCTACACCCGCCATTTGTAACATTCTTGCTTGCTCCTCCACAAACGCTTGTGGCGGTGTGATCAAATTTTGCCTAAGCGATAGAGGTACTCGCTCGTCTTTCCCTTCTATATCTATACTTCCAGGTCCAGAATTAAGGTCAAGCCCCTGTCTTCTCCATTTCCAGTTACTGTCATGCCCATCACTGCTGCTACCTTCAGGAAGGTTTATTGCATACTGCCTTGCATGCTGGGCAGGTAATGCGCCTGTTGACCCAGCAAATGATGGAGCAATGGTTGGAAAATATGTAACTCCTGCAGGTGCAGAATTGCCATATGGCACCGATCCAATTGGAAACCCTGCTGTTTGAAGGTGAACACCGGGAGCAAAAGGAAATCCTGCATATTGATATGCCGGAGGGTGGAAGACCATGGCTGGTGATGTGGAAATAACTGGAGGCCTGCCTGAACCACTTCCAAATTGGCCGCCGTCTGCAGTAGGCGCAATGATCCTCTGGGTTCCAGGTGCTGTTTCAATTGGGTAAGACTGTTCTCTAGGAGGAAAAAACGACTGCATAGCTACGGGACCACCTGGGTTAGCAGAAGCATACCATGGTGACATGTTACTAATTTCAGTATTGTTCATTCTAAGGCCAGCAACTTGAGGTAGGAATGGTATGCTGCTAGCACCTTTAGATGATAGGGTCCTTTGTGCAGGCTCTGTACTGGCTTCATCAAGGCTTGGTCCGTTATTGAGATCAAAGAAGTTCCTCGAGCTACTTGTATCAGTACTAGGTAAACCTTCTGGCAACGGTCTTGATGGCAACAATGTGACTTCAACTCTGTGTGAAGCATTTGAGATAAATTGGTTATTCTCTGCAACTTCGCCGGCCATATTCAAGTCAAGTTCAAAGCCAGCACTTCGTACAGGGCCACTGCGACTTCTAGGGTTGCCAGATTCAGAACCAATTGTCCGGGCAGAACTCTGTGAGATATCTTCCTCTAGAACTTGGTCATCTGCTACATTTAGATCAATGTCAAATGCTTGGCGAGATTGCCTCCCGGCAGCATCAGACACTGCACTACCAGGTGTAGTTAGAAACATCCCTAAAGTCTTCCGTGGCTCCGCAGGACGAAATGCACTTGTAGCTGCTGCACCTTTCCACCCAGCCTCAGGCTTCACCCTTAGTAGGTTCTCGGGAGGGACAAAAGGTCCTTTAGCTGGAGCAGCAACTGTTATTTGGGCCGGCAGACCACTTAAAATAGGTGAGACGAATGGAGAAAGACCGGGTAAATGAATTGCAGACGAACATACAACAGTAGAGGTAGCTGGCTCAGAGTGATTCCCCTCGTCCCCAAGTTCATTCAAATCAAAGTCAAGCTTAGCTGTACCATTTGAGTTGGTGTTAGCCATAGAAGAACCCTCGTCTGATGAGACAATGTCCTCTTTCCCACCCACTTCATCACTCGGTTTCTTTGAACTGTGCCTTGCAGTATGCTCGGTATCCTGAGACATGATAGTGCGATGTTTTGCTTGACTACTTGATTCACTGGAACAGTCTTTTGATTCTCTAATCACAGATATCCCATTCGCTGCACCAAGTGGCACTACTGATACATCTGGTTTGGTAACATCAGCTGAAGTGGACGCAGGCTGTTCTTTTTTCTCATGCTCTTTCAGCACTTTATTGCAAACCACTAGACCATCAGCATTTTTTATATCCACAGCCAAAGATGAGAATGAAGTCTTTGAATCCAATTTATCAGTGCCACTGTTGTCAGTAGATCTGATGGTTTCGAGGTGATCTGGTAGACCATGAAGATGTGTCTGATCTGATGATTTCAATAAACCTTGACCTTGTTTATCAGCACCACATAAAGACGATTCCTCAGAGGGGAGTAATGTTCTATTTGGAGCAACCACACTACATTGACTGCCTGATGCCGTGTCGGCGTCAGCAATGCTGATATTGAACTTTGCATCAATCTTAATATCAGTTGGCTGTCTGGCATTTGGCTTCTGATCACCACCACCAAGTAAATCAACTGAAGATTCAACAGCTTTAGAATCTATTCCAGGTAGAGGCGGGCTAGTAGATGATGTTCCCTTGTTGTCATGGGATGATAAATAAGTTCCAGAATTCCTCAAGCGTCGTTCCTCATCATTTTTGTCTTCCTTCTCAGAGATGACTTTCTCAACATCATCTGATGGATCCAGGTGCTGTGATGGGCCTGCATCACACTCTACTTTTAGCTTCTGAATATTCTGGCCTCCATAGCCATGTTTATTTGCAGACGAATTCGTCGGTGAAGCAGATGACATCAATTCAGATTTAGATACTTCTCCAGCAACACTAGCAAGAAGATTCATTGCTGTATCATCTCCAGCTTGCATGGAATGACTACCTTCAGAGTATTTGATTTCAATCAAAGCATTCAAAGGGCTGAAGTTCCGCACTCTGGTTTCACCTAAGCAGACGTCTTTTTCATCCATATTTGCCGAGCATGCAACTCGTGATGCACATGTATCCTTAGCAGATTCTTCAGCAGTCCTGCTACAGTCACCATCCAGCATACCACAAGGTGATTTATCACCTTCCTCGGAACCTGCAATTCTTTTAGTATCATTGCTTCGCTCAGGCTCGGCATTAGCATCAGAACCTAAATGAGCCTGAGAATTTGCAACCTTCATTTTCACCCTACGATCATTCTGTTCATGCTTATCTGCGTGAACAGGAGATGAAGCTCTACTCCCTGAAACTGATGGCTCCTCACAAGAGCCCCCACTTGTGCTCCTAGCAGGGCTACAACTTGGTTTTGGAAACCGAACAATCAATCTTTGATTGTTGATGTGAGGTGTGTCAGCTCCTTTCTCACATGCCAAGCCAGACTGTGATGATCTTTCCTGCAATAAAGAACGATCACCTTGGCTGGACCTTCCCAAAGCAGCTTCCTTCTGGAATCCAGAACCAAGAAGCCCATTGTTTACCCTTCGATGGCCAAGTGCAGAAATTTTACTGGCACTCGCTGAAACAGCAGTTGAGCTCCGTGCATCCTCCTTCAAAGAACCAACTGTTTTTCCAGGATCACTAGAGCATGACTGGCTGTTATTCAATGAGTGGCTTGAACTGCAACTTTTCTCCTCTTTCACTGTAGGAAAATCAGGGCCACAAGTCCCAGCAGCTGATTTGCATGGTGAGTCCTTCAAGTTGGCTGCAGCATTTGCTGGTTGCATGTGTTGTAATTTTGAAGAGCCAGATGTGAAAGGATTTGACTTTGCAACAGCATCAGCAGCACCAGATGTAGCACTCAAAGCCTTTGGTGAAGAAAGATGAAACCCTGCACTTTTCGGACTGGGCTCACTTGAGCCACTTCGTCCGTTTCCAGCACTAGAAATTTCCGGGAACCCCACTTTTCCTGACCAGGAAACAGCTTGACCTGACACTACAGGTTTTGCATCAGTCGACTTCATTTCAGCATCAACACGCTTCTTCCAGCTATCAACAAGATACCTAGCCTTCCTCTGTATCTCCGGATTTTTATAGCTGCGCAGATGATTGACAGATTTCCCAATACTGCAGCTTTGTAAGGCAATCAGACTGATAGGCAATTTCGCTAGTGCACGAAGCAGGGCCAGGATAAGTTCTTCAGTAGGCTTATCAGTTTCTTTAGGACTACCCCCTTCACCAGACTTCCCTTTGTGAGTTTCTTGAAGCCAATCATTCAAGACCGGAAGGCCCCTTAGTTGCATAAATCTGCTAAGGCAATCAGGACTTTCTGTGGCTGCAATAATATCAGCAAGCCTTACTCGGCCGGCAAGGTCCATTTTCCGCTCAATTTGATCAAGTTGCATGAATTGAACTAGCTTGTCAACAGCTTCAGCATGAGGAAGTCCATCCTTTTCTGTCATCTCTGCAATTTCAGACTTCATATTGTCCCCCTTAACATTTCCAGGTTCACTGTCATCAACCTTAGGAGGACAATCACTATCTCGCTTAGCTGGTTCAATTCCTTGCTCACCTCTGTCCCTCTTCTTCCCTTTAGATGGGCCACAATTTTGAGCACCGTCTGAACAAGCCTTCAATTGCTGGGAAGCTGACAGAACATTTGGCCGTTTTGGTGAGTGCCCACCTGACCGCACTGCACCATGCATTTCTAGCCTCGTTCTGTCTAGGAGCCGATTTACTTCTTCCTGCCGTTCCTGGCCAAAAGTTGCACACATTAACCGACAATATAATAGACAGAATAAACGAAGGTAACTGTAGAACTTACATTAATATAATCTCTGTCGGTAAGCCACCATAAACACTTGTTGTCAATATCATACACACGCCGACATACAAATGAAGAAATCCCAGATGACAGCTCAGCACCTTTACGTAAAAAGGCAACTTTACAAGGATGGAGCAGTGAAACAGCAGATGTCTCGTCTTGGTGGAAAGAGTAGAAGACCTCGTTTGGGGCAGCGTTCAGTTGTATCCCCTTGTTGAGCCTGACGTCAGCAGGTCTATATAGCCAACTTACACGTAACTTGGGATTGCTTTCTTCCTGCTTCTCAATCCAACGTATCAATCCAACGAAAGGAGGAACATCAATAGCACGAAAAAGAGCACAGTCGCCAACTCGAATCTCCCGTCCGTCCTGAAATAATTAAACTATTATTATTTTCTTGAGGAAACAAAATATTCTTCATGTTACCAACAGAACTGCAAGCACATGAGCATACTCTAATACATCAAAATCATTGAGTGAAGAAGCATAACCGAGCTTCATTGTTAAGAAAGAGAGACTCCTGTTTGGCCCTCAAAAAATATTGTTTTCCCAACTTGATATGGGCATAAATTTTGTTCCTTATATGACATTTCCGTCCATTTACCACATTAATGGCGTTAAGTGGGCCATGAAAAGACGCTTAAAAATGACAAAAAACTGTTTGGACCAATATAAAATAGGAACCAAAAAGAAAAAAAGATGCATGAGAGATGTTAACACAGGTCCTGATTGTTGCTGCTCGCCCCGCTGTCTGGCGACCTTGTTGGCCGTTTTTGCCCCTCGTGTTGAAAAAACGACAAGAAACTGTTTGGAGCTATATAAAATAGAAACCAAAAAGAAAAAATGCAGGAGAGATATTAGCATAGGTCCCGACTCCCGCTGCTCGCCCATCTGGCGACCTTGTTGGCCGTTTTTGCCCCTCGTGTTGAAAAAACGACAAAAAACTGTTTGGCCCAATTAAAAAAGGAACCAAAAAGTAAAAAAAAATGTAGGAGAGATGTTAACATAGGTCCCGACTCCCGCTGCTCCCCCCGCTGTCTGGCGACCATGTTGGCCGATGTTGTTGGCCCAAGTACGCGCAAGTGTACGAAGATATGCGCAAGTACACGAAGCAACGAATGAGTCATCAGAAGAAAGCAGGTGGATGTATTTTCTAGGCTAGGACTGCACTAATTACCACCAGCTAGACTGATCGATCTGGACTAGCACTACACGGCGAAACACATAAGCGCACGCACGCAAACATGGGACGGGACACTGATTTGATGGCTAGCCAACAGTGAAGCAACCTACGGCTTCTCGATAGCCAGGGTGGGAGGAGTTTCTCAGCTACCACATGCACTCCTAGCCAACCCGGACAACCAGCCCGAGGACCCAAGGGCTCCTCCAGAGCCTTCAACGTTATCCTACACCTCCTGACGGCCTTTCCCTCACCGCAAAACATTGCCCGTTGAGACCGACTAGTTGTTTGACGATGATAACCGAAGGAATCAAGCCTGGGTGGCCTGAGACTCGATGCCCAGAGCACGCCATCTCCGCCATCTTCTGTCGCCAACCTACAAACCTTGTCATCTAGCTTCGCATAGACCTGGGAAGCCCTCTACCGCCATCACTACATTCATCTTCTCCGCTTCCGGTGGAGCGCCGCCACACCACGATCTCCTTGCCTAGTGCTCCTCTGGAGCTGCCGGCGCCGCCCCCTCTGAGCCTCACATCCTCAAGCCTTCACCCCTACAAGACACAGCTCCGCCGGCTGCTTTTGCACTGCTTAGCCTCTCCCTCTATAGTTGATTCCCATCGCAGCTGTCATCGCTCGCCACTACCTTGTTCTCGGGCTGCCAAGCTCCCCGACCTCGCACGACCCCTCCTCCGTTGTTGCCGCTTCCGCACATTCCCAAGTCATTGCCAACATGCCCACGCGTTCGCCGGAGTTCAAACTACATTGTGTAGGGCTAGCAAGTGGGTAGCCTGCTATTTGCCTAATGAGTTTAGGATAATCAGAGAACTGCACATTTACTTGAGCTATCTACATGAGGGGCAAAAATGTCTTTTCACTTACTCACTTACCATTGCTAGTGGGCAAAAATGGACGAAAATGTCATATAAAGAACCTAGTGTCATATTATTAGGTAGGAAATGATTTTTTGGGCCAAATCAGGAAGAACATTTTAGGAAAGGGCCAAATAAGAATTATCTCGGAAAAAAACAGCAATTTGGCATATCCAAGCTGCTAAACCACAAAATCTCTACCTAATCAAGCTATCTTCTTGGTGTAAATCTGTAGAACAGCGAAAATATCCTTTAGCGAGATCAGAAAGCATAGACCCTGTTCAAGATCTAATCACACCATTACGACCTCTGTTATATTTTCTGGATGTTATTTCACAATAGACCACAGCAACACCATGATTTAGATTATTTCCTCATAAGTGAGGTGTAATAACATTTATAGTAATTCAGACGAAGCTAATGAACATTAAGTGATGGACCCAACAAACAGTTGGAAGACGGCCAGCAAGTAAAATGTCCTATCTGTACAGCTTGGGCAAGTGAGTTCTTTTTTGCCAGACTTGTCGATCTGCAACAATAACCAGCATATACAAACCTAGAAAAACTTTTTTCTCAAAAGGAAAATTATAAACTTATAATGCATCACGGAACACAACAGCCAGAGTAAACAGCAGAAGGAGATTTCAATATACCCACGTTTTAGGTCTGGTCTCCTTTTTTTCTTCTTTTTTTCCTACTTTGGAATATAAGCTCAATAATCAGCAACTGTTTAGGAATTTCCTAGTATGTAATGCATCAGCAAAACAAACAATAATTAAAGATGTGCAAACAGAAGGTAAACCACATCTTTGTGGCAATCCAGCATAAGCAATGCATGGCTTACCATGAAACCCGTACATCCACACCAATAACCAACGTAATGTTTCTAAAATGCCTTAAACAGCATTTTATCACTTACCAACAGCAAATTATATGCTCAAAGTAAGTTTTAACATGCACGCCGACGCAGCTCTTAGCATGTTAGCACCTCGTGCTAGCACACTGTTCAAATAACCAGCTTTCCAATCAGCTTGAGCTTTTGGGTGAACTGGCCAGTGCGTGCAATTCAATACAGCATCAGAGACAAAAAGGTCTCAAGATCAAGACCTGCAGGCCACATAGGTCCCAAGTTAAGGTATAAAAGAGCCTAGACCTGATGGGAGTGTCGAAATATATTGACCAGCTTTCCCCCTCAGCTCAAACTTTTGGGTGGAATGATCAGTGCATGCCATTCAAATAGATGCAACTCAAGTTTAGACAGCACATGATTTCCTTACATGTTGGAGACCACTATCTCTAATTCCCTAGGTCCAAGAGGCAGCAGTCTAGTTACAGTATACAGATGACAATTTTCAAGCAGAAGCAGGACAACAATTACGATATTGCAGAATTATATTGACCACCTTCCCCCCTCAGCTTGAGCCTTTGGGTGAAATGGTTGGTGAATTCAATTCACTAAGTATCCGAGACAAGAAGTCTCGTGGATGCACTATGGATAAAATAGTTATGGCCTACAATCTGAGAGGGAGAGTATTGAAATATATTGATCGACTTCCCCTTGAGCTTTTGGGCGAACCTGTTTTACCAACACATGGTTTCCTTAAGCGAGCAAAGCAATCTCCAGTTACAGCATATAGATGAAAAATTTCAAGCAGAAGCAGAACAACAATTACGATAGTGGCAAATTCCAAAGCGTATTCCCATCAGATGAGGCACCTTTACGAAGAAGTCAGGTGACACCGGCCGGGGAGAACGGACGACCTGCTGCTGCTGCTTCCGCGGCGTGGCTGGGGGAGTCGTCGGCACCGGTGGGTGGGAGGCTGTCAGCGGTGGAAGGGCACACGAGCCGGAAGGAGTGGGAGGAGAAGGTCCGTGCGCCGATGCTGGAGCTGCTGCCTCTACGCGAGCTGCCGGCCACATGTGCCGAACGAGAAGCCGCTCACCGCCGCGCATGGCCCCGCATCGACCCCTCCTCGCCGGCTGCCGGCGCCGCGCCGCACCATCACCGGATCGCCACCGCCGGCGGTAAACCCTAGCTAGCTCCGAAACCCTAGATCCGCGGGGGCTCCGTCCGGGCCGCCCGAGCCCGCGCCTGTGGAGGAGAGACGCACGCCGGAGACGGC
>NC_041391.1:595225840-595231635 GCF_002162155.2 Triticum dicoccoides
CGGGGCGGGCGAGGGGGGTTCGGGCGCGATCCGAGGCGGGGTGGGGGAGAAAAAAACGGCGATTTGGGGCGGAGTGAGGGGTGAGGGATCGCGGCAGAGACGGCGCGCGAGGTCGAGGGGAGAGATGGGATGGGGGATTGGGATGCGGGCTTGTGCTGCTGGGTGGAGTGGGAGGGGACGGGGGAGCAGGGGCATTTCTGACAGTTTATTACGTTCGGCGCATGCGTTGCTCGGTGCGGCTGGCTCACGCTCTCTGACCTGCCTGCCGCAGTCGCTGCGGGTGGGCCACTGTTTTGACTTGTTAGCGGGGGTAGCGGTGTGGACGTGTTGCAGCGCCCATGATACTCTTACAGTTGCGGCAAGTCTCGGTTGGCCGGCTGCCGGACAGTCCGCAGTTCACCGGTCGGCCCATTTTTTATTTTTAATAAATGTGTTCCGCAACTCCGGCTGGCGAATCCGGTCCAAGGTTGTGAAGCGGAAGCAAGCGTCGGAGTTGATCACACAGAGGACAGGAGGTGCATCGTTTCGCACACGTCGTTCACGAGCCAGATCGAAACGAAACGCACACGCCAAACCTAACACTCAGGCACTCGGCCAAACCTAGCACGGCGGCGGCGGCTGGCCATGAGGACGAGACGTTTGACGAAGGGGGGCGGTGTCGACCAAGCAGATGGTCGGGCGTTGCCGCGCCGGGCGCACCGCCCAGGGAGCCACTTCTGCAGGGAGCGGCGGCTGGGGGTGGGGGCTAGCGGGTTGCGTCAAGGAGCGACGACGCAACCACATAGCAGCACGGGACATCATCGGTCCTCTGGGGCTCTGGGCAGCGTCGCAGCGAGCTTCACGTCCATCACGACCGTCGACCGGTGCAATGTTTGGTCGGGTTTGTCATCAGCGGAGAATGGAGAGAAAAAGGAAAGAGGCTAGCAAAGCCAATTTAAAGGGGGAGGAAGAGGTATATCTTTGTGAAATTGAAAAATTTATATCATGCAATTGTAGTGATTTCAGTCTTTCAGTGGTAATTTGGTGTTGTGAATTGCGGATTTAACAAAAAAATCGATGTACTTGGTAGTGGCAGCAACTCGAATCCAAGCACGCACAGAAGTGTTAATGTTTCGGCACATGCCAACTCGAATCGGGATCAAGTAAATTCCGTGGAAGTTGAGCACGGAAAATTTCATTGTGCATTGTTAGTGTGTATTGACTGTTTGCATCGAAAAAACTTTGCTTAAGATTTCGCCCCACCTTAATTTTTTTCATCCTCCGCCTCTGACTATAGGGATGGGGGATAAGTGCTTGAGGCAATGAATCTCACAGTGAGTACTAGGGGTACAAATAAGGGTTGATCCTAGCTACGACATAGGTGTGACACTTGGATTTTACGAGTTCAGGCCCCTCATGGAGAGGTAAAAGCCCTACGTCTCGAGCCCTGGGGTTGTTTTGCTCTAGTGTCTGAATTAGAATGGGGTTGCGAACCCTTGTCTCTGCCCTCGGGGGCGGATTATATAGAGTGCGCCGCTCCCATTAAGGCTACGTTAAAAGAGAGATGAAAGAGGGAATTATTGTAGGCGTTACTCGTAACTGCTGCCATAACTACACTTGAAGCCTAGCGTTAGCTCCTTGAATGTTGCAGGCCCTGCGACCCGTTCGCCTTCCATGTTCGAATGTTGGCAAGCTTGGCCGACTGGCGGTTGAACATCCGAGTGAGATCTCTCCATTCGAATGGATGGACTTCATCCGAGTGGATATTCAGAAATGGGCATCCAAATGCACCTATGCTTCAAGAACCTTACAATGATGGTGTGGGACATCCTAGGCAGGCCCAGGATGTCAGGTCCTTGACCCTACCCTTAGTAGGTGATCCCATAATTAGCCCCCGAATCGGTTGAGGTTTCGTAGGACGAATTAGCTGAACTCTTGACTAGGGTCGAGTGCTACGGAAGTGCTCAGAATCCGTTGCCAAGTGTCAGCCTATCATGAACTGAGCGAAACCACAACGGGTTCTGGACTAGAGTTTCTCGACTGGTCGGGTCATGTTGACTACTGGGTAAAACTTGGTGGCACTCGTATGTCTCTCAGAAGAGATGGACTAGTGATCCAAGTGTGGACGTGCCATGAAACTCGAGCGACAATGCCGGCGTGTGGGTTGACTTTACGGAGAAATGACACTCATTATCCAAAGGAACGCCAACACATGCCATCTTCGAGTCCAAGTTTATGAGACTCACGCGTTGGAGCCTGGAAGAAGGGCCAAGTTAATCTGTAGAGGAGCGTTGAGCTCATCCCATTGCAGTCCTGAAGTTTACTTCAGTCAGTTTTGATTGTGCATCCCAGTGGATAGTGACCCTTCGAGGGCGCTCGGCGGACCGAAGAGTGATTCTTGGGAAAGAAATCGGGTATGATCAGTCGGATCGGTTTGCGGCGGAAAATCCGTGTTTTTAAAACTTGCGTGCGTGCGGGAGCGGTTACGTCGCGTTTAGTGGGGAAAGTGGGGGCATGGCGCCTCGATTTCTACCCAAAAATCTGACACGTGCTCCACTTCCTCTCCACAGCGAGTTCCATGGGCGTCGTTGGATCCGAAGATCGATGGTCATAAGTTCGCAATGTGAATTCACCCGCAGTATAAGTTAGGGACGAGCTAGGGTAAAATTACCAGATCCCCTTCTCACCCCCACCTGTCTTGATGAATTTGTCACCCATACCTCCATTCAACGCTGATACATATCCAACGTATCTATAATTTTTGATTGTTCCATGATATTATATTATCAATCTTGGATGTTTAATATGCATTAATATGATATTTTATATCATTTTTGGGGACTAACCTATTAACTAGTGCCCAGTGCCAGTTGTTGTTTTTTCCTTGTTTTTGTCTTCTACAGAAAATCAATACCAAACAGAGTCCAAACGGAATAAAACTTCACGATGATTTTTCTTGGACCAGAAGACAACCACGACGCTTCGTGAGGAGGCCAAAAGACCCACGAGAGGGCCACAAGCCCTAGGTGTTGGGGAACGTAGTAATTTCAAAAAAAATCCTACGCACACGCAAGATCATGGTGATGCATAGCAACAAGAGGGGAGAGTGTCGTCCACGTACCCTCGTAGACCGTAAGCGGAAGCATTATGACAACGCGGTTGATGTAGTCGTACGTCTCCACGATCGACCGATCCTAGTACTAAACATATGACACCTCCGTGATCTGCACACGTTCAGCTCGGTGACGTCCCACGAACTCACGATCCAGCAGAGCTTTGAGGGAGAGTTTCGTCAGCACGACAGCGTGATGACGGTGTTGATGAAGCTACCGATGCAGGGCTTCGCCTAAGCACCACTATGATATGACCGAGGTGGATTATGGTGAAGGGGGGCACCGCACATGGCTAAGAGATCAATTATCAACTTGTGTGTCCATGGGGTGCCCCCTTCCCCCGTATATAAAGGAGTAGAGGAGGGGGGAGGGCCGGCCCTCCTATGGCGCGCCATGGAAGAGTCTTACTCCCACCGGGAGTAGGATTCCCCCCTTCCAAGTAGTAGGAGTAGGAGACAAGGAAAGGGAAGAGAGAAGAGAAGAAATGAGGGGGCGCCGCCCCTCCCCCTATTCCAATTCGGACTAGGCCTTGTGGGGGGGGCTGCCTCTCTCTCTCTCCCTTAAAGCCCAATAAGGCCCATATACTCCCCGACGAATTCCCGTAACTCTCTGGTACTCCAATAAATACCCGAACCACTCAGAACCTTTCCGATGTCCGAATATAGCCTTACAATATATCGATCTTTACGTCTCAAACATTTCGAGACTCCTCATGTCCCCGATCTCATCCGAGACTCCAAACAAACTTCGGTCATCAAATCACATAACTCATAATATAAATCATCACCGAACGTTAAGCATGCGGACCCTACGGGTTCGAGAACTATGTAGACATGACCGAGACACATCTCCGGTCAATAACCAATAGCGGAACCCGGATGCTCATATTGGCTCCTACATATTCTACGAAGATCTTTATCGGTCAAACCGCATAACAACATACGTTGTTCCCTTTGTCATCAGTATGTTACCTTCCCGATATTTGATCGTCGGTATCTCAATACCTAGCTCAATCTCGTTACTGGCAAGTCTATTTACTCATTCTGTAATGCATCATCCCGCAACTAACTCATTAGTCACATTTCTTGCAAGGCTTATAGTGATGTGCATTACCGAGAGGGCCCAGAGATACCTCTCCGACAATCGGAGTGACAAATCCGAATCTCAATCTATGCCAACTCAACAAACACCATCGGAGACACCTTTAGAGCACCTTTATAATCACCCAGTTACATTGTGATGCACACAAAGTGTTCATCCGGTATTCGGGAGTTGCATAATCTCATGGTCATAGGAACCTGTATAAGTCATGAAGAAAGCAATAACAACAAACTAAACAATCAAGTGCTAAGCTAACGGAATGGGTCAAGTGTTGGAAATATGCCCTAGAGGCAATAATAGAATGGTTATTATTGTAGTTCCTTGTTCACGATAATTGTCTATTATTCATGCTATAATTGTATTGACTGGAAACCGTAATACATGTGTGAATACGTAGACCACAACATGTCCCTAGTGAGCCTCTAGTTGACTAGCTCGTTGATCAACAGATGGTCATGGTTTCCTGACTATGGACATTGGATGTCATCGATAACGGGATCACATCATTAGGAGAATGATGTGATGGATAATACCCAATCCTAAGCATAGCACAAGATCGTGTAGTTCGTTTGCTAAAGCTTTTCTAATGTCAAGTATCATTTCCTTAGACCATGAGATTGCGTAACTCCCGGATACCGTAGGAGTGCTTTGGGTGTACCAAATGTCACAACATAACTGGGTGACTATAAAGGTGCTCTACAAGTATCTCTGAAAGTGCCTGTTGGGTTGGCACGAATCGAGATTGGGATTTGTCACTCCGTATGACGGAGAGGTATCTCTGGGCCCACTCGGTGATGCATCATCATAATGAGCTCAATGTGACTAAGTAGTTAGTCACGAGATCATGCATTATGGAACGAGTAAAGTGACTTGCCGGTAACGAGATTGAACGAGGTATTGGGATACCGACGATCGAATCTCGGGCAAGTAACATACCGATTGACAAAGGGAATTGTATACAGGATTGCTTGAATCCTCGACATCATGGTTCATCCGATGAGATCATCGTGGAACATGTGGGAGCCAACATGGGTATCCAGATCCCGCTGTTGGTTATTGGCCAGAGAGCTGTCTCAGTCATGTCTGCATGATTCCCGAACCCGTAGGGTCTACACACTTAAGGTTCGATGACGCTAGGGTTATAGGGAAGATTTGTATGTGATTACCGAATGTTGTTCGGAGTCCCGAATGAGATCCCGAAGGGCACGAGGAGTTCCGGAATGGTCCGGAAGTGAAGATTTATATATGGGAAGTCATCATACAGTCACAGAAAATATTCGGGGGTATACCGGTATTGTACCGGGACCACCGGAGGGGTTCCAGGGGTCCACCGGGAGGGTCCACCGGCCCCGGAGGGCCTATGGGCTGTAGGTGGAAGGGGACCAGCCCCTAAGTGGGCTGGGCGCCAACCCCCCTAGGGCCCATGCGCCTAGGATTGGGGGGGGGGACCCTAAGGGGGGTGCCTCCCTTGCTTGGGGGGCAAGCCCCCTCCCCCTTGGTCGCCCCCCCCCCCCATCTAGATCTCATCTAGAGGGGACGGCCCCCTTTCCCCTTCTCCCTATAAATAGAGGGGTGGAGGGAGGGCTGCAACACCACATCCAA